>NW_022986454.1:0-43308 GCF_902500255.1 Thalassophryne amazonica
CCCCACTGCTGGGTAGTCCATCAGAGTAAATGTAAATGTTATTAAGAAATGATCAGACAGAAGGGAGTTTTCAGGGAATACTGTTAAGTCTTCAATTTCCATACCATAAGTCAGAACAAGATCTAAGATATGATTAAAGTGGTGGGTGGACTCATTTACATTTTGAGCAAAGCCAATAGAGTCTAATAATAGATTAAATGCAGGTGTTGAGGCTGTCATTCTCAGCATCTGTGTGGATGTTAAATCGCCCCACTATAATTATCTTATCTGAGCTAAGCACTAAGTCAGACAAAAGGTCTGAAAATTCCCAGAGAAACTCCACAGTAATGACCAGGTGGACGATAGATAATAACAAATAAAACTGGTTTTTGGGACTGTCCAATTTGGATGGCAAGACTAAGAGTCAAGCTTTCAAATGATTTAAAGCTCTGTCTGGGTTTTTGATTAAGTAATAAGCTGGAATGGAAGATTGCTGCTAATCCTCCGCCTTGGCCCGTGCTACAAGCATTCTGGCAGTTAATGTGACTCGGGGGAGTTGACTCATTTAAACTAACATATTCATCCTGCTCTAACCAGGTTTCTGTAAGGCAGAATAAATCAATATGTTGATCAATTATTATATCATTTACTAACAGGGACTTAGAAGAGAGAGACCTAATGTTTAATAGACCACATTTAACAGTTTTAGTCTGTTGTGCAGTTGAAGGTGCTATGTTATTTTTTCTTTTTGAATTTTTATGCTTAAATAGATTTTTGCTGGTTATTGTTGGTCTGGGAGCAGGCACCGTCTCTACAGAGATGGGGTAATGAGGGGATGGCAGGGGGAGAGAAGCTGCAGAGAGGTGTGTAAGACTACAACTCTGCTTCCTGGTCCCAACCCTGGATAGTCACGGTTTGGAGGATTTAAGAAAATTGGCCAGATTTCTAGAAATGGGAGCTGCTCCATCCAAAGTGGGATAGATGCCGTCTCTCCTAACAAGACCTGGTTTTCCCCAGAAGCTTTGCCAATTATCTATGAAACCCATCTCATTTTTTGGACACCACTCAGACAGCCAGCAATTCAAGGAGAACATGCGGCTAAACATGTCACTCCCGGTCCGATTGGGGAGCGGCCCAGAGAAAACTACAGAGTCCGACATTGTTTTTGCAAAGTTACACACCGATTCAATGTTAATTTTAGTGACCACCGATTGGCGTAACCGGGTGTCATTACTGCCGACGTGAATTACAATCTTACCAAATTTACGCTTAGCCTTAGCCAGTAGTTTCAAATTTCCTTCAATGTCGCCTGCTCTGGCCCCCGGAATACAATTGATTATGGTTGCTGGTGTCGCTACCTTCACATTTCTCAAAACAGAGTCGCCAATAACCAGAATTGATCCTCTTCGGGTTTGTTCGTCGAGTGGGGAAAAATGGTTAGAAATGTGAACGGGTTGGCGGTGTACACGGGGCTTCTGTTTAGAACTACGCTTCCTCCTCACAGTCACCCAGTCGGCCTGCTTTCCCGGCTGCTCGGCATCTGCCAGAGGGAAACTAACGGCGGCTAAGCTACCTTGGTCCGCAACGACTACAGGGGTCTGGCTAGCTGTAGGATTTTCCACGGTGTGGAGCCGAGTCTCCAATTCGCCCAGCCTGGCCTCCAATGCTACGAATAAGCTACACTTATTACAAGTACCATTACTGCTAAAGGAGGCCGAGGAATAACTAAACATTTCACACCCAGAGCAGAAAAGTGCAGGAGAGACAGGAGAAGCCGCCACGCTAAACCGGCTAAGAGCTAGTAGCTGCGCTAAGCTAGCGAATTCCTAAAAACACACAAAGTGAATAATGTGTAAATAATTTAGAGGTGATTCAGCAGAGGGAGTGCTTTAGTTAAGGCACGTGAAGATTACACTGTGAAACAAATCGTCATCTAGGTAACTAGATCAATCTAACTGCGCAGATTAAACAGCTAACAGATACAGCAAAACACCGCTGTGCTCCAGAACAGGAAGTGATACAATACCGCAGTGAGAGCCAACCACCAGTAGAGGCAAGCAAGAGCTGTCAAAAGCTGTCAAAACCCTGATGAATACCGTCTACCTGATGAATACGTGTACCTGATGAATGTCTACTGATGAATACGTCTACCTGATGAATACCATCTATCCGATCAATATCTACCTGATGAATGCCGTCTACCTGATGAATACTGTCTAACTGAAGAATAGCGTCTACCCGATGAATACGTCTACCTGATGAATACGTTTATATGATGAATACGTCTACCTGATCAATACGTCAACCTGATGAATACTGTCTACGTGATGAATTCTGTCTACCTGATGAATACGTCTACCTGCTAAATGTCTACTGATGAATACGTCTACCTGATGAATATGTCTCCCTGATGAATACTGTCTACCTGATAATTGTGTACTGATGAATACGTCTATCTGATGAATGCCGTCTACCTGATGAATGCCATCTACCTGATGAATACCGTCTACCTGATGAATACCGTCTACCTGATGAATACCGTCTACATGATGAATACGTCAACCTGATGAATACTGTCTACGTGATGAATTCTGTCTACCTGATGAATACCGTCTTACTAAAGAATACCGTCGAACTGAAGAATATGTCTTCCTGATGAATTCCATCTACCTGATGAATACCGTTTACCCGATGAATACGTCTACCTTATGAATGCCGTCTACCTGATGAAGACGTTTACATGATGAATACCATCTAACTGATCAATACTGTCTGCCTGATGAATACGTCCACCTGATGAATACTGTCTACGTGATGAATACCATCTACCTGATGAATACCGTCTACCTGATGAATACCGTCTACCTGATAATTGTGTACTGATGAATACGTGTATCTGATTAATACCGTCTACCTGATGAATACATGTACCTGATAAATGTCTACTGATGAATACTTCTCCCTGATGAATATGTCTACCTGATGATTGTGTACTGATGAATACGTCTATCTGATGAATCCCATCTACCTGATGAATACTGTCTGCCTGATGAATACGACTACTGATAAATACCTCTACCTGATAAATACCTTCTACCTGATGAATATGTCTCCCTGATGAATACGTCTACCTGATCAATACTGTCTACCTGATAATTGTGTACTGATGAATACGTGTATCTGATTAATACCGTCTACCTGATGAATACATGTACCTGATAAATGTCTACTGATGAATACCGTCTACCTGATGAATACCGTCTACCTGATGAATACCGTCTAACTGAAGAATACCGTCTAACTGATGAAGACGTTTACATGATGAATACGTCTACCTGATGAATACTGTCTACCTGATGAATACTGTCTACTACTACTGGTGGTTGGCTCTCACTGCGGCATTGTATCACTTCCTGTTCCGGAGCACAGCAGTGTTTTGCTGTATCTGTTAGCTGTTTAATTTGCACAGTTAGATTGATCTAGTTAACTAGATAACGATTTGTTTCACAGTGTAATCTTCACGTGCCTTAACTAAAGCACTCCCTCGGCTGAATCACCTCTAAATTATTTACACATTATTCACTTTGTGTGTTTTTAGGAATCCGCTAGCTTAGCGCAGCTACTAGCTCTTAGCCGGTTTAGCATGGCGGCTTCTCCTGTCTCTCCCGCACTTTTCTGCTCTGGGTGTGAAATGTTTAGTTATTCCTCGGCCTCCTTTAGCAGTAATGGTACTTGTAATAAGTGTAGCTTATTCGTAGCTTTGGAGGCCAGGCTGGGCGAATTGGAGATTCAGCTCCGCACCTTGGAAAATCCTACAGCTAGCCAGGCCCCTGTAGTCGGTGCCGACCAAGGTAGCTTAGCCACCGTTAGTTCCCCTCCAGCAGATCCAGAGCAGCCGGGAAAGCAGGCCGACTGGGTGAATGTGAGGAGGAAGTGTAGTCTTAAACAGAAGCCCCGTGTACACTGCCAACCCATTCACATCTCTAACCGTTTTTCCCCAATCTGCGACACACCCGCCGAGGAACAAACTCTGGTTATTGGCGACTCTGTTTTGAGAAATGTGAAGTTAGCGACACTAGCAACCATAGTCAATTGTCTTCCGGGGTCCAGAGCAGGCGACATTGAAGGAAATTTGAAACTGCTGGCTAAGGCTAAGCGTAAATTTGGTAAGATTGTAATTCACATCGGCAGTAATGACACCCGGTTACGCCAATCGGAGGTCACTAAAATTAATATTGAATCGGTGTGTAACTTTGCAAAAACAATGTCGAGACTCTGTAGTTTTCCCTGGGCCCCTCCCCAATGTTTAGCCGCATGTTCTCCCTGAATTGCTGGCTGTCTGAGTGGTGTCCAAAAAATGAGGTGGGCTTCATAGATAATTGGCAAAGCTTCTGGGGAAAACCTGGTCTTGTTAGGGTAGACTGCATCCATCCCACTTTGGATGGAGCAGTTCTCTCCAATTTTCTTAAACCCTCCAAACCGTGACTATCCAGGGTTGGGACCAGGAAGCAGAGTTGTAGTCTTACACACCTCTCTGCAGCTTCTCTCCCCCTGCCATCCCCTCATTACCCCATCCCCGTAGAGACGGTGCCTGCTCCCAGACCACCAATAACCAGCAAAAATCTATTTAAGCATAAAAATTCAAAAAGAAAAAATAATATAGCACCTTCAACTGCACCACAGACTAAAACAGTTAAATGTTGTCTATTAAACATTAGGTCTCTCTCTTCTAAGTCCCTGTTAGTAAATGATATAATAATTGATCAATATATTGATTTATTCTGCCTTACAGAAACCTGGGTACAGCAGGATGAATATGTTAGTTTAAATGAGTCAACACCCCCGAGTCACACTAACTGCCAGAACACTCGTAGCACGGGCCGAGGCGGAGGATTAGCAGCAATCTTCCACTCCAGCTTATTAATTAATCAAAAACCCAGACAGAGCTTTAATTCATTTGAAAGCTTGACTCTTGTCCCTCCAAATTGGAAGTCCCAAAACCCAGTTTTATTTGTTGTTATCTATCGTCCACCTGGTCGTTACTTTAAGTTTCTGTGTGAATTTTCGTACCTTTTGACTAACTTAGTGCTTAGCTCAGATAAGATAATTATAGTGGGTGATTATAACATCCACACAGATGCTGAGAATGACAGCCTCAGCGCTGCATTTAATCTATTGTTAGACTCAGTTGGCTTTGCTCAAAATGTAAATGAGTCCACCCACCACTTTAATCATACCTTAGATCTTGTTCTGACTTATGGTATGGAAATTGAAGACTTAACAGTATTCCCTGAAAACTCCCTTCTGTCTGATCATTTCTTAATAACATTTACATTTACTCTGATGGACTACCCAGCAGTGGGGAATAAGTTTCATTACAGTAGAAGTCTTTCAGAAAGCTCTGTAACTACGTTTAAGGATATGATTCCTTCTTTATGTTCTCCAATGCCATATACCAACACAGGGCAGAGTAGCTACCTAAACTCTGTGAATGAGATAGATTATCTCGTCAATAGTTTTATATCCTCATTGAGGACAATCAATCAATCAATCAATCAATTTTTTTTATATAGCGCCAAATCACAACAAACAGCCGCCCCAAGGCGCTCTATATTGCAAGGCAAGGCCATACAACAATTATGTAAAACCCCAACGGTCAAAACGACCCCCCGTGAGCAAGCACCCGGCTACAGTGGGAAGGAAAAACTCCCCCTTAACAGGAAGAAACCTCCAGCAGAACCAGGCTCAGGGAGGGGCAGTCCTCCGCTGGGACCGGCTGGGGCCGAGGGAGAGAACCAGGAAAAAGACACGCCGTGGAGGGGAGCAGAGATCGACCACCAGTGATCAAATGCAGAGTGGTGCATACAGAGCAAAAAGAGAAAGAAACAGTGCATCATAGGAACCCCCCAGCAGTCTACGTCTATAGCAGCATAACTAAGGGATGGTTTAGGGTCATCTGATCCAGCCCTAACTATAAGCTTTAGCAAAAAGGAAAGTTTTAAGCCTAATCTTAAAAGTAGAGAGGGTGTCTGTCTCCCTGATCTGAATTGGGAGCTGGTTCCACAGGAGAGGAGCCTGAAAGCTGAAGGCTCTGCCTCCCATTCTACTCTTACAAACCCTAGGAACTACAAGTAAGCCTGCAGTCTGAGAGCGAAGCGCTCTATTGGGGTGATATGGTACTACGAGGTCCCTAAGATAAGATGGGACCTGATTATTCAAAACTTTATAAGTAAGAAGAAGAATTTTAAATTCTATTCTAGAATTAACAGGAAGCCAATGAAGACAACTCTGGATGCTGTAGCTCCTCTGAAAAAGAGAGCCTTAAATCAGAAGTGCCTGACTCCGTGGTATAACTCACAAACTCACAGCTTAAAGCAGATAACCCGTAAGTTGGAGAGGTACTGGCGTCTCACTAATTTAGAAGATCTTCACTTAGCCTGGAAAAAGAGTCTGTTGCTCTATAAAAAAGCCCTCTGTAAAGCTAGGACATCTTACTTCTCATCACTAATTGAAGAAAATAAGAACAACCCCAGGTTTCTTTTCAGCACTGTAGCCAGGCTGACAAAGAGTCAGAGCTCTATTGAGCCAAGTATTCCTTTAACTTTAACTAGTAATGACTTCATGACTTTCTTTGCTAATAAAATTTTAACTATTAGAGAAAAAATTGCTCATAACCATCCCAAAGACATATCGTTCTCTTTGGCTGGTTTCAGTGATGCCGGTATTTGGTTAGACTCTTTCTTTCAGATTGTTCTTTCTGAGTTATTTTCATTAGTTACTTCCTCCAAACCATCAACATGTCTATTAGTCCCCATTCCTACCAGGCTGCTCAAGGAAGCCCTACCATTATTTAATGCTTCGATCTTAAATATGATCAATCTATCTTTATTAGTTGGCTATGTACCACAGGCTTTTAAGATGGCAGTTATTAAACCACTGCTTAAAAACCCATCACTTGACCCAGCTATCTTAGCTAATTATAGGCCAATCTCCAACCTTCCTTTTCTCTCAAAAATTCTTGAAAGGGTAGTTGTAAAACAGCTAACTGATCATCTGCAGAGGAATGGTCTATTTGAAGAGTTTCAGTCAGGTTTTAGAATTCATCATAGTACAGAAACAGCATTAGTGAAGGTTACAGATGATCTTCTTATGGCCTCAGACACTGGACTCTTCTCTGTGCTTGTTCTGTTAGACCTCAGTGCTGCTTTTGATACTGTTGACCATAAAATTTTATTACAGAGATTAGAGCATGCCATAGGTATTAAAGGCACTGCGCTGCGGTGCTTTGAATCATATTTATCTAATAGATTACAATTTGTTCATGTAAATGGGGAATCTTCTTCACAGACTAAGGTTAATTATGGAGTTCCACAAGGTTCTGTGCTAGGACCAATTTTATTCACTTTATACATGCTTCCCTTAGGCAGTATTATTAGACGGCATTGCTTAAATTTTCATTGTTATGCAGATGATACCCAGCTTTATCTATCCATGAAGCCAGAGGACACACACCAATTAGCTAAACTGCAGGATTGTCTTACAGACATAAAGACATGGATGACCTCTAATTTCCTGCTTTTAAACTCAGATAAAACTGAAGTTATTGTACTTGGCCCCACAAATCTTAGAAACATGGTGTCTAACCAGATCCTTACTCTGGATGGCATTACCCTGACCTCTAGTAATACTGTGAGAAATCTTGGAGTAATTTTTGATCAGGATATGTCATTCAAAGTGCATATTAAACAAATATGTAGGACTCCTTTTTTGCATTTACGCAATATCTCTAAAATTAGAAAGGTCTTGTCTCGGAGTGATGCTGAAAAACTAATTCATGTATTTATTTCCTCTAGGCTGGACTATTGTAATTCATTATTATCAGGTTGTCCTAAAACAGGGGTAGGCAACCTGTTCCAGAAAGAGCCATGAGGGTGCAGGTTTTCTTTGCAGCCACTGACTCCACCAGGTGATTTTACTGATTAATATCACTTTGAGCAGATGGAATCAGTTAATCAGTGAAATCACCTGGTGGAGTCAGTGGCTACAAAGACAACCTGCAGCCCCATGGCTCTTTCTGGAACAGGTTGCCTACCCCTGTCCTAAAAGTTCCCTGAAAAGCCTTCAGTTAATTCAAAATGCTGCAGCTAGAGTACTGACGGGGACTAGAAGGAGAGAGCATATCTCACCCATGTTGGCCTCTCTTCACTGGCTTCCTGTTAATTCTAGAATAGAATTTAAAATTCTTCTTCTTACTTATAAGGTTTTGAATAATCAGGTCCCATCTTATCTTAGGGACCTCATAGTACCATATCACCCCAATAGAGCGCTTCGCTCTCATACTGCAGGCTTACTTGTAGTTCCTAGGGTTTGTAAGAGTAGAATGGGAGGCAGAGCCTTCAGCTTTCAGGCTCCTCTCCTGTGGAACCAGCTCCCAATTCAGATCAGGGAGACAGACACCCTCTCTACTTTAAGATTAGGCTTAAAACTTTCCTTTTTGCTAAAGCTTATAATTAGGGCTGGATCAGGTGACCCTGAACCATCCCTTAGTTATGCTGCTATAGACTTAGACTGCTGGGGGGTTCCCATGATGCACTGAGTGTTTCTTTCTCTTTTTACTCTGTATGCACCACTCTGCATTTAATCATTAGTGATTGATCTCTGCTCTCTTCCACAGCATGTCTTTTCCTGGTTCTCTCCCTCAGCCCCAACCAGTCCCAGCAGAAGACTGCCCCTCCCTGAGCCTGGTTCTGCTGGAGGTTTCTTCCTGTTAAAAGGGAGTTTTTCCTTCCCACTGTCGCCAAGTGCTTGCTCACAGGGGGTCGTTTTGACCGTTGGGGTTTTTACGTAATTATTGTATGGCCTTGCCTTACAATATAAGGCGCCTTGGGGCAACTGTTTGTTGTGATTTGGCGCTATATAAATAAAATTGATTGAATTGATTGATACCTGATGAATGCCGTCTGCCTGATGAATTCTATCTACCTCATGGATACTGTCTCCCTGATGAATACTGTCTCCCTGATGAATACTGTCTCCCTGATGGATACTGTCTCCCTGATGGATACGTCTCCCTGATGGATACGTCTCCCTGATGAATACTGTCTCCCTGATGAATACTGTCTCCCTGATGGATACGTCTCCCTGATGGATACGTCTCCCTGATGGATACTGTCTCCCTGATAGATACTGTCTCCCTGATGGATACTGTCTCCCTGATGGATACTGTCTCCCTGATGGATACGTCTCCCTGATGAATACTGTCTCCCTGATGAATATTGTCTCCCTGATGAATACTGTCTCCCTGATGGATACGTCTCCCTGATGGATACGTCTCCCTGATGAATATTGTCTCCCTGATGAATACTGTCTCCCTGATGGATACTGTCTCCCTGATGGATACGTCTCCCTGATGGATACGTCTCCCTGATGGATACTGTCTCCCTGATGGATACTGTCTCCCTGATGGATACGTCTCCCTGATGGATACGTCTCCCTGATGAATACTGTCTCCCTGATGAATATTGTCTCCCTGATGAATACTGTCTCCCTGATGAATACTGTCTCCCTGATGGATACTGTCTCCCTGATGGATACGTCTCCCTGATGAATACTGTCTCCCTGATGAATATTGTCTCCCTGATGAATATTGTCTCCCTGATGAATACTGTCTCCCTGATGAATACTGTCTCCCTGATGGATACTGTCTCCCTGATGGATACGTCTCCCTGATGGATACGTCTCCCTGATGAATACTGTCTCCCTGATGAATACTGTCTCCCTGATGAATACTGTCTCCCTGATGGATACGTCTCCCTGATGGATACGTCTCCCTGATGGATACGTCTCCCTGATGGATACTGTCTCCCTGATGGATACTGTCTCCCTGATGGATACGTCTCCCTGATGGATACGTCTCCCTGATGAATACTGTCTCCCTGATGAATATTGTCTCCCTGATGAATACTGTCTCCCTGATGGATACGTCTCCCTGATGGATACGTCTCCCTGATGAATATTGTCTCCCTGATGAATACTGTCTCCCTGATGGATACTGTCTCCCTGATGGATACGTCTCCCTGATGGATACTGTCTCCCTGATGGATACTGTCTCCCTGATGGATACGTCTCCCTGATGGATACGTCTCCCTGATGGATACGTCTCCCTGATGGATACTGTCTCCCTGATGGATACGTCTCCCTGATGGATACGTCTCCCTGATGGATACTGTCTCCCTGATGGATACGTCTCCCTGATGGATACGTCTCCCTGATGGATACGTCTCCCTGATGGATACGTCTCCCTGATGGATACTGTCTCCCTGATGGATACTGTCTCCCTGATGGATACGTCTCCCTGATGGATACGTCTCCCTGATGAATACTGTCTCCCTGATGAATATTGTCTCCCTGATGAATACTGTCTCCCGGTTGAATACTGTATACCTGACTTAGAAAATAGTTAGATGGATGGTTCAGTTCAGCAGCTAACTGAAAAATTCCTGTAACTCCTTCATATTTGAGATAATTTTGATGTTTGTGCTCAAGTGAACAGTTTTCACTTTGAACTGATACTGATTTGATTTGAACTCTGATCTGATGTCTGGATGCTGTCTTCAGCCCTCTGACAGTGAGTCAAGAGGAAACAAGAGGAGGATGGCCTGCTGAAGCTGTTTTGTCAGGATGCAGCGCCACAAAGCGATTACATGACATTAAACGCTGTGCTGGAGGCTCCTCGTTTGGGACCTTCACATCGTTTAGCTACTTTTAATGAAGGCGCCCTGATAGTTCACTGATTAGCTTTAGGCCAGAGACGGAAATATTCCAGGATTGAGCGATTTTATAATACCTCCAAGACATTGATGAATGAGGTTTTTGTGTTGCTGCAAATTAAAAACCTTTGTTTCTCCATTAATTGGGGCATTTCTTGGTCTAATTAGAGCTGTGGTCAGATCCAGTCAGTTCTATCAGGATATTACTGTACTACACGTACATGCGTGAAGTATGTCCAAACCTTTGACTGGTCGTGCGTCAGGGAGCGTGCACTGCCACCGTGTGTCACACATCCACACCAGTCCTCACCTTAGGTCACTGGTTAGGGTCCAAGTCGGATAACCAGTGAGTCAGACTTGGACCTTCATTCTGCAAAGATATCAGCATCACCAAACACCTGTGACCTTTGACCTAATGAGTCCCAGGTGTCTTTGGTCTTCAAAGCCTGAGGATCCAGAGACATGTTGTCACTCTTGACATCAATGAATGTCTCTATAATGCAACTCTTTCACCTAATACAGACACACGTCTGATGGACAAGTAAAGGAAGTCACTGAAAGTCTGGATCCAGGACCTTCTCAAATCCAGACACTCTGATTCGTCATTCAGGTACTCACATGCTGCAATCAGAGGATCTATGAATTACACAAAGATCACAGCATTATCCACAAAGTCAAGATCAGTCAACTTTCCAAGCCATAAAAAGTCACTGGTTTCCAGGACCCGTTCAACACCCACATTACATGACACAACATCACAGAACGTCAAAGGACATCACAGAACATCACACAACATTACACGACATCACAGAACATTAAAGGACATCACAGAACACCACACAAAAGGACCAAGCTCAATGTCAAAGCTCAAGGTCACAGGAAGGTCCAACACTAAATTTTTGAAATTTGCCTACAAATTTGCCATGAATATGGTGATTGGCCAATCCCATAAGCCATTACCTGGGATAACAAAATAACCTTGACCTTCAGGGTTTCGACTGAGGTCAAATGTGACCTACATAAGGTCAAATTTCAGATTTCAGTAAGACATGTTATGTAATACACCAAATCAAGGGGCTTGATGAGGGGATCCAGAATATATCAATAGTTTTAAGTTATGATGTCATTTGATGATTTCATCATGAAAACATGCCATTTTTTAAGGGTGTGACAAAGCATTTAAATCATTGTTGCACACTCTTGTAAGTTCACATATAGCAGTTCTATAGAAATACCTTTCAGCACACAAAAGGGCCAAGGTCAAAGGTCAGAGGTCCGTCTTCATGGTGGTCGTTCCTCCTCGTTTTCTTTCTTGTTCATCGTGTGGCAAGGTCTGTTAGAAAAGTATCCGACCTTATTATTTTTTTCAAAAACCATATGGATTTGAATCACGTGTGATTACATCAGACATGCTTGAACCCTTGTGGGCATGCGAGAGTTTTTTCACGCCTGTCGGTTACGTCATTCGCCTGTGGGCAGTCTTTGAGTGAGGAGTCGTCCACCCTCTCGTTGATTTTTTAATTGTTTAGGAATGGCTCAGAGACTGCTACTTTGTTTGATAAAACTTTTTTCAAAAGGTGTAAGGCACAACTGAGTGGACACCATTCGATAAAGTCAGCTGGTTTTCGGTAAAAATTTTAACAGCTGATGAGAGATTTTGGTCTGATAGTGTCGCCGTAAGGACGGCCCACGGCGCCTGACGGTGATCTGCGCTTCGAGGCGGCAGTGTCTCACCGTTTCAAGTTGCAAACTTCCACATTTCAGGCTCTGTTGATCCAGTAAGTCGTCAGAGAACAGAGAACTTTCAGAAGAAGTCGGCATGAGGAGTTTATTCAGACATTCCATTGTTAACGGACATTTTGTAATGAAAGAACGTGCGGGCAGAGTCGCATGTCGGGCCGGACCCGACCGTGGGGGGTCGCGACAGGAAAAACACCTCCGTGTTGGAAACCTTAACAGGCAAGTTGGAACATGCCCAAGCTGTTAAACAATTTCTCAGTTACTCAGTTACTTGTTGAAAGCCATCAAAAGCCGCCTGAATTTTACAAATGGTTTTCAACACGGAGGTGTTTTTCCTGTCGCGGCGCACGTCTTTCATTAAAAAATGTCCTTAAACAGTGGAATGTCCGCGTAAAGTCCTCATGCCGGCCTCTTCTGAATCTTCTCTGTTCTCTCACGACGTCCTGGGTGAATTAAGCCTTAAATTAGGATGTTTTCAGGTCGAAACAGGCCGACGACGGCGCCTGGAAGCGCTGCGCAACGTCCCGCTCCGTGGGAAGTCCTTACAGCGACAGAAACACCCCATAATCTCTCATCAGCCGCTTTTCATTGAAAACCATCTTAATTTCTCGAATAGTGTCCACTCGGATATTCCTCACAGGTCCAGAAAAAATTTTGATAAAGCAACACGCGCCGTCTGGAGCAGCGTGTGAAACAAAGGAATTCAGCCGAGAGGGCGGGACCACATCTCACTCAAGGCCTGCCCACAGGGAAATTATGTCACCGACACGCGTGAAAAAACACGCATGCGCACGAGGGTTCAAGCATGATTGGTGTAATCACACGTCATTCAAATCCATATAGTTAAAAAAAAAATAAAAGGGTCGGTTTCTTATCTAATAGACCTCGTATGTTAGTCAGTATGTGTGAACCGTGGTCTGTTACACACCAAGAACTGAACCGTGGTCTGTGATACACCCGAAACTGAACCGTGGTCTGTGACACACCCGGAAGTGAACCGTGGTCTGTGACACACCCGGAACTGGATCGTGGTCTGTGACACACCCGGAACTGAACCGTGGTCTGTGACAGACCAGGAACTGAACAGTGGTCTGTGACACACCAGGAACTGAACTGTGGTCTGTGACAGACCAGGAACTGAACTGTGGTCTGTGACAGACCAGGAACTGACCCATGGTGTGTGACAGACCAGAACTGAACTATGGTCTGTGACACACCAGAACTGAACTGTGGTCTGTGACACACCAGGAACTGACCTGTGGTCTGTGACACACCAGGAACTGGACCGTGGTCTGTGACACATCTGGAACTGGACCGTGGTCTGTCACACACCAGGAACTGAACCGTGGTCTGTTACACACCAGGAACTGAACCGTGGTCTGTTACACACCAGGAAGTGAACCGTGGTCTGTGATACACCCGGAAGTGAACCGTGGTCTGTGACACACCCGGAACTGGATCGTGGTCTGTGACACACCCGGAACTGAACCGTGGTCTGTGACAGACCAGGAACTGAACAGTGGTCTGTGACAGAACAGGAACTGAACAGTGGTCTGTGACAGACCAGGAACTGACCCGTGGTGTGTGACACACCAGAACTGACCCGTGGTGTGTGACACACCAGAACTGAACTGTGGTCTGTGACACACCAGAACTGAACTGTGGTCTGTGACACACCAGGAACTGACCTGTGGTCTGTATGTTGGTAGTTTAACTCTTGTCCCACAGAACCTCCTGCTGCTACCTCAGATCATGTTCATGCAGTGTGTCCATTGACTGCGATGCTATCAGAAGGCGTGTCGTACACTCGCGTGTTCAGTGTCTTCATCTTTATAAAGACATTGAACCCCCGCTGTGGATCAGAGTACAGGGCTTCTGCAGGCGGTGTGTCAGATGATAAACAGCTTAATGAGGCCTTTGAAAGGTCAAACAGACCTCTGATGTGCTGTTGGGTCAATGTGACATATGAAAGGACAAAAGAATAAAAGGCTTCATTCCTGCAGGGTGTCTCCTGAGACAGCTTTGCCACCAACATCCTGAATCAAACGGAGGCTGTAGGAAATACTGACGGCGCAATTTCTGTCTGCGGTGTCACAAAGACATTCACATAGAACAAAGAAACCCCAGAGCAGAACGATCTGGAGCAGATCCAGAGTCTGATCCAGATCTGTGCCATGTCTGGGACTGAATTCACCTGAGGACAGAATATCAGGCTGGTCCAGAAAACCTGATCACTACAGGCCACATTTATAAACCAGAACAGCGGGTTTCACGCTACGATTTAAAAAGACAAGCGAGACGACAAAATGACCAAAAACTGACACATTGACACATCTTTGGAAACCTGTCTGTCTGTCTCATGCTCTGTCTGTCTGTCTCTGTCTGTCTCACTTTCTGTCTCTCACACTTGTTTGTCTGTGTCTGCCTGTCTGTCTCTCTTACTCTGTCTATCTGTCTGTCTCATGCTATGTCTGTCTGTGTCACTTTCTGTCTCTCACTCTGTGTCTGTCTCATTCTGTCTGTGTCTGCCTGTCTATCTGTCTGTCTCATGCTCTGTCTGTCTGTCTCACTTTCTGTCTCTCACTCTGTTGGTCTGTGTCACTCTTCTCTGTCTGTCTGTCTGTCTTACTTTGTCTCTCTGTCTCACGCTGTCTTTCTCTGTTTGTCTGTCTCTCACTCTGTGTCTGTCTCACTCTGTCTGTCTTTGTGTCTTTCTGCGATCTTTTGCTTTTCAAATTGTCTTCCTGGACAGTTCCGCTCTATTTCAAGAAACCAACAGTGGAAATCTTTTAAACAGTGAATTTGTTTGAAATCATCAATCAATCATTTTTTAAAATCATATGTTGTTCCTGTAACTGAAACCTTTGCATTTTATTTGTTAATTGCTTGTATTTTATACATTTTCATGGTTGTTTTGTTGTCTTTCTTTTGTTGTCTTTCTTGTCCAGGTCACCGTTCAAAAAGAGGTCTCGATCTCAGCGGGCTTTTTTCTAAAGTTCAAAGTTCTTTATTAATCGTCTCCTTTCGGAGAAATTTAGTTTGGTGCATGAGGGGACTCACCTGCACAGACAGTAAAAACAGAACCAGCCTTTACACAGTAAAAAATAAATATCACCAACAATAAAATAACATAAATAACCAAACATAACCTTATAAATCACTGTAACCAACCCACTATATCCTACTAAAACCACACAGCCGTTTACCACTCGCCATTCAACTGAAATATGTGCAAAATGTATCTTATGACATAAGTACAATTTAAGCTTGTTCATTAATAAGGTTAGTGGACAACGGAACAAATGAACATTTGTACCGGTTACATTTGCACAAAGGAACACGATATCTCTTTCCAGAGTTTAACAAGATATACTCTTGAGTGCAGAACACGTGAGCTGTCCATTAAGAGGTTTTTTGCTTGTGTAATGTGTCGTGGTTCGTCTTTAGTCTTCTCAGGATGTCGTCTTTTAGATAACACAAACTAATTGCAAGTGATATGCTAGAAAAGGACACAACACTTTAGAATAATTCAGCCTTAAGCAAGATAAAATGCACAGAGTTTTTAAGTTTATTTAAGCCTTCGACACAGAGCTTAGACAAACAGTCCTCTAGAGAGACTGAATATGACAACCGCGCTCATCTATTTATTGGAGACCCGCGGGCATCGCTCCTCCTTTGACTTTTTTATTTATTTCATTCCCAAGACATGGTTTTCTATTGGAAGCGTCCTCTAGTGAACCCTAAGCAGGTGTTAGGCCATTATTTCAATGTGACAAACGCTCCCATTAAAACGTGAAGGATTTACAACTGAGGCCAAGCTGGCCTGAGGCCCCCTGCACGTGGCCTGCGGGAAAGCACCTAAAAGGCCTTGGAAAGCCCCTGACAGACCGAATGACTAATAGAGCCCTTTTTTTTGGGGGTTGAACACCTGCTAGTTCAGCCAGAGGACATACAGTTCAGATCAGGACACTTGATAGTTCATCACAGTTCAAATAAGGACCTAAAAATTCTTCTACAGTCCCTCCTCTGGGACTCGAAAGAGTCCCATTACATCAACTATACTCTTGGGTTGTTTACTGACAAGACATCCTCATTTGTGCATTGCAATAATAAAAAAGAAAAACACATCACTCGACTTACTGATAACTCTGGTGCGGATATGAATATAAGTGATACTTCACACGGTAAATATATTTAAGTGTAAGTGTAGGTGAACCTACATACTAAGGCACAAGGTGATCAATTAGCTGGATTATATCAACGCAAGGTGACATTCAAACATTGAGTTTTGGGGTAATTCAAGGCACTTAAAATGGCCACATAAAACAAGTTACATCAACCTCTTAATCATGGCAAAGTAAAGGCCTTACATTGACATTAGTGCAACCAATCATCTTCTGGCATCTATTGTCTCACTCAACCAGAGGCTCCAACCCATTATACTTGGTTCTACATATTATTTTGTTAAAGCGTCACACATTTATTTTTTTTAAATGCATCAAATAACCCCTACGTTACCACTATTTAGTCAATCAATCAAGAAACTATTCTAAGGTTAGTGCAGCTATGTCTAGTTAAATGATAAACACCATAAATGGTTTCCCTTCATGTCCGTCCTTAAGTCATTTGCCTTAGTCAATCATATAATGGTTTTCATTATAGGCCATTTCTCAACATTCTCCACTTTGTTTTTCTTCTTTTTCAGCTTGTTTTCTAATGCCCTTTTTGGCCAGACGCCAAATTTAGGCGATGCGTGTCTCTTGAGGCATGCTATAATTTAAGAAAAAGGGGTCCCTATGGTGCATCTTTACTACTAAATCTACAAACACGCCGTGTAAGGGTCCCCTTTTTATAACTTTGCAATGTGATATCTATGTGTACGCATTTAGCTTTATCTGTTACGCAGATGATGGTAAGGACAGACATTTACCCGACCTTCGTTACTAACATATATCCTTCTTTGTTTTTATTTACACTCAGATTTCTGAAACCAGTCCGCAATTCAAACTCAAGAACCAAGATCATAGTCCATGTTCAGTGCCATTACGTCAGTCTGCGCTCCTCAGCATTTACTCAGCGTCTGAAGTTTTGGGAGAAGTTGGGGAATATGGGGAGGTTGGCCTTTCAGGGGTAGTGGGGGAAGGATCAGGAATTCTGGCTTTCAGACAGTTGCGCAGTTCTCTGATGGATCTTTCCAGCTCCTTGTGCTGCTTGGCCAGGTTGTACAGGGCCCCCAGAGAATTCTTGCCCACATTCAGGGTGGTGGTGGCCAGCCCTAGCTGTTCCCTTTCCATATGCTCCATCATGCTGGCTAGCATGTCCATACTAGACTGAAGACCACACAGTTGAGTATGGAGGCCCTCCTGAGCACAAGAGATGTTGGCATTGTCAGGGTGTATCCTTAACAGGTATGCAGCTGTCTGACTCAGTTGTGGCATGATTTCCTCAAATAGCCCATGGGGAATGTGATTTGTGAGGGGCAGGAGCTGCTCCAAGGTTTTTGGAACAGACTCTTGTGGAAGACGAAGCTCTCGAACCAAGATTGCCATGTCCAGTGGGGTGACCATGACCAGATTAAGGTTGTGCAGTCCAGGGGACAGGAAGTACAAGGGGGAAGGCATTTCGTGTGTGGGGGGAGTATTGTTGATGTCGCACAGGCAAGTGGTTGGGACACTCTGGGCATTTAGCAGCCTGTACAAAGCTCCCCTCTGTCCTGGTGGGTGAGTTCGGCTAAGGTCCACCCCTGCTGAACCTCCTCCAGAGGCACTGGGCTGATCAGAATATCTCTCCTGCCTTGGGGGTGGAAAGCTGGGGACAGGTCCTAGCAGTGAATTGGGTCTAGGATGCACTCGGGCAGTTGCTGCATATGGCCGACCTTGGCTGCCTCCCCTGGAGGGTATCGTTGCCACTGGCACATGTGACTGTCTCCATGGCATCTGCGGAAGGGGTGTGTTCCTGAGTCCAAAGGGTCCTTCAGGTGATGGTGGAGTCCTCGGGCCGACTCTTGCTGCAGGCAGATTCTGTGAAGCCATCATTGCCAGGTGCTGGAACGATGAAGATCCTTCTGTTGCCAACTGGTTTAGCTGCTGGATGGATGGCGGCTGTGGCGACCAATCATGTCTCGACCATCCCTCCTGTATATCCTCTTCTCCAAACAGTTCTGAGAGTCCAATCAGACTTGATAGAGGCAGATCAGGCATAGGTCCCTGATCAGGGGAGTCTGGTCTCTCAGCCATACTCCTGTGTCCTAGTAATATACATATACGTTCATTATTACAGCTCCATGTCATTCTTTCAGATATTGTCTATCCTATCCCTCATTTTTGTGGGTGCATGTGTGTGAATGTAAATGTGCGTGCATGTCTTCTTCCTCGTCTACAATATCACCAAGCACGGTCCATCCCAGTCCTCCCTATCTGGGGTATACGCCACAATATTAGGGAGCTGGGGGCTGTCGGGGAGGATAATTGGTATTTCATCCATTTCCATATATTCTGGTTCTCTGTCTGTTTCGTTTGTGCTTTCTTCCAGGGCTCGGATGGCTAACAGTGGGAGCTGTCCTACTGTGGATGAAATCAATTTATTGACCAGAAATTTTATCAAGGGAATACCACAACATATTACCAGCAAGACCGCCACCCCTGTTAGTGCCAAGACTACACCTATCTGGTATAACCAGTCTTTCCATGATATCCACCCTCTCCTTAGAGCCCCAAACAGTGAAAACAGTGGGCCAATATTCATTCCATTCCCTACAATGTATCCAGAATCGTCAGTTTCATTTCTCCCTCCTATGGAGTTACTTAACAGTTCCTGTTGCATCTCTTCAAGTGTGATTAAGAGCTCTGTCAAATTTCCGTTTTCCCCTGTACGCATGGGAATAGCTGTGCAACATTCGGTGGCTTTGATCATAATACAAACTCCTTGTTCATCAGCCATCATCATCTCGATAGCTAATCTATTTTGCATTGTCATTAGCGAGGTGGCGTGCAGTTGTTTGGTTAAGGCTCCTACTGCTGCCAATGTCCAGTTCAGGTATCTTTGCTGATTATACCACAAGTAATTAATCCACTGCACCTCCTGGAACCTAGAACGGATTTTTGGAGTAACCCCGAACAGAGCCAATGCCCATCCCCATTTATCCGCGTCTTCATCTGCTTTAACTCTGCTACTGTCTATGGCTTCTAATTGTCGGGGTATCCCTTCTGGTATCCCGTTTCTTACTGTGATGTTGTAGTCTGTTTTAAACGTCATTATTCCTCTTTTCTTACGAAGTTTCTGTGGCATGGGTTGTATTGCATTTGGCATTTCAATTACTGTTATTGCTCCTGTGAGCATCACAGGAGCACAAAGGCCTTTCCAATTTGGGGACAGCGATGACAGGAGTTTCCTTTTTTGTCCGCATATCCAAAAGATGTCAGCTAAGGGTACCGTTCCCTTAGCTAAATTTGGAGTAGATACCCATGAAGCATGGGTGAGATTCAGTCCAATTACAGACCCCCCTGTGGCCGGTACTATTTGTTCACACTGTATGCCTGCTGCTGGCAGGGTGTGACAGACGGTAATGTTCCATGCTGTTTTGGCCGGTTTGTATTCTTGCTGCTTTTGCATACACTGTATGTGGTGTTTTGGCTGGGTCGTCCCTACCTGCCAATCGCTTATGTATTGTGCTACTAAGCCTTTAGCTATACAGAATGGGTGTATCATCCCTTTCTCTATTTTAATCATAGGTGGAACGGTTCCTTCTGTACTTAGAGGCACTGGACAAAGTTTACTGTCGGCAGCATATTTTTCATCACCTACTGCCATTTTCATAACACATTGTGTATAGCATTCTGCTTGGTCTGAGTTATGTTGGGGGCTCCTATAACAGTTGTTGATATCAGGTAGGGGTTTAGCCTGAGGTATCACACCTTTCCGGTGACAGGCTATGCAAGGCTTTTCACTGATCTGCCTAGCCGAAAATTTCAACCATTGGTAAAATAAATTGGTCTTCAACCCTTGTGTGCGGGCTAGGTCTGTACTGGGATCCCATCTCCCTAAGTGACTGCTTGTTTCTAGGCTTCTAATTGTCCTCTTTTTCCTTGGTTTGATTTTTACCCATTTTGTGGCTTCATGTACTGTAACAGTTACGTCTTGCTTGGTTTCCCTGCATCCTCCTTTATCACAAATTACCTCTATGTTGAGTGTTCCCTCCTCTTCACATTTGATGCTAATAGCTTCGCCTAATATGTAATCCCCCAGCTTTCCCTGTATTCCTATGATCTTGTAGGCTTTTGATTTAATGTATACCAAATTATATGTTTTTCCTGTGTTTAGAATGCCTTGTTTAGCTGCTATTGCGGCCATGGCCACGGCACAGTCCGTTGTATGTTTTGGATGTCTATTTTCTCCCATACTGACCACCAGTAGTATGGACAATCCCTTGACTAATTCCTTAATCATTGCTCTGATGACTGTTGAAATGTGCTACTAGATGTGCTACTGAGTGAGCCGTCACTAGATGAGCTGTCACTAGGGATGTGTGGTGTATCTGTGCTTTGTCTGGGTTGTACTTCCTGTGGTTCTTCTGTCGGTAAATCTACTGAGTTGCTGTCCGAGTCTGACGTCTCCTGTGGCCTGTCTATCTGTCGGTCTGTATCTCTGTCTGTCTGTTGGCCTGCGTCTCCAGTTGTTTCTGAGTCTGCATCTGGGTCTGTCGCTGCTCTATCTGGCAGGGATCCACTACTCTCTGAAGCTGTGCGTCGTCTTTGTTCAATCAGTCTCTGTGAGTGCCTTGGCCGGTGTTCGCCTGGCTGCAGGGAGGCGTGGCCTTCCCTCGGTGCTTCTTCTGGCTGCAGGGAGGCATGGCCGTCCCTCGGTGCTGCTGTAGGGTCTCTGGCTTCTCTTGCTTCCCCCCTTGGCCCGGCGGCTCTGCCAAGACGAGCTTGCTGAGGCCGCAGGGGCGCTGGGCCACCAACCCTACAGCAGTGGTTTAAATGAAACCAAGTGTCCTTACCGTCTACTTTGACTGCTGTACGTGAGGCAAGAATAACTTTAAAAGGACCTTCTCGGCGGGGCCTGTCCCACTTCTTTTTGAACACTTTGACGTAAACCAGATCACCAGGCTGGATGCTCTGAATTTCGAGTGGAATCTCTGCTTCTCTGTCTTCTGTAGCACTTTTGACCTGCAAAAAGATAGTTTTGTGTATTTGGGTTAACTGTCTCAGATAATTATGCCATTCGTCTTGTAGCTGCTCCAGCGATGGTCCTTCGTAGGGTCCTCTCAGGTATGGAATAGGCTTCGGCCGACCTGTAAGAGCTTCAAATGGTGTCAAATGGGTTAGTCGGTTAGTTTGTGAGCGCATTGACAATAAAGCAAGCGGCAACGCATCCAGCCATTGCTGTCTGCTATGATTTTTGCTAGTTTGTTCTTTAAAATGCCATTAGCCCGTTCCACCGCCCCATTTGATTGAGGGTGATAAACACACCCAAACTTCTGTTTGATACCCAATTGTTTGAATGTTTCTTGTGTAACCTTGGCTACAAAAGCCCTACCGTTGTCAGATGAGATAGTATCTGGAATGCCAAATCTTGGAAAGACATCTCGGCACAAGAATTTGGCTACCGTTTTATGGTCTTGATTTGCAGAGGTTACTGCCTCAATCCATCGGCTGAATCTGCATATCACTACCAAAACATATCTCATTCGTTTAACTCCGTTTTCAGCTCCCATGTCTATGAAATCCATCATAAGATGTCTGAATGGCCCATCAGGGACCGGAATGTGGGCTAAAGGGGCTGTGAATGATTTCCGGACATTGTACTGTGCACATACCTCACACTCATTCAACAAACGGTCCACTGTTGCTGCCATATATGGTGACCACCAGACAGCTTTTAGTTTGTTCATAATTTGGACTCGCGAACAATGATCGGGTCCGTGGGCCCAAATGATTGCATGTCGTAATAAATTGGTGGGTAACACAAAATGTCCATGACTACTGCGCCACAGCTTGTCCGCTGGCCCCTGACTGCGTGTCTCAATAGCGCCTCGTTTAACCCACATTCGTTTTTCTTCTCCACTGGCCCTACTTTGAGCCACTATCAGTGCGTCAAGTGAAACCAGTGGGGCACAATCTTGGATGGTTAGCAGGGGAAACATATTTTCTCCTTGTGCTCCTTTGCGAGCTGCGTCATCTGCTAGGTTGTTACCTTGAGCTATGATGTTATTATTCTTTTGATGACCTGCACATTTAATGATGGCTACCTCAGACGGTAATTGGAGAGCATGTAACAGTTGGGAAATCGCTTCTCCATGAGTGACAGGGGTGCCATCTGCTCTCAGGAATCCCCTTTGTTTCCAAATGTTTGCATGTACATGACATACGCCATAAGCGTAGGCTGAGTCTGTGTAGATATTAACACGTTGATCTTTAGCTATCTGGCAAGCCATAGTTAAGGCTTTGATTTCTGCCAGTTGGGCTGAACAAGGCTGATCAATTCCTTGGGACTCCAGTAATTCAAAGGTCTCGCCATCCGTGTTTAGTTTAACAATCCCCATACCTGCATGCAATCCCGCGGCATCCTGAAAGCATGAGCCATCCACGAACAGGGTTAGATCTGCATCTATGGCGTGATTATACAAATGTTCTCTGGCTCTCAAAAATTTCTCTGTCTCTGCCACACAGTTATGTGGAGTACCATCTAACGGTGTGGTCAATTTGGTGGCAGGATTCACCGTGTGACAACGTTGTATTGTTATTTCTGGAGCGGACAACACAACTTCGTATCCAGTGCGTCTAGCTTGTGTTAAGACAAAACGTTGACTGGTTAGCAGGGCATGTAACTGATGCGACGTGTACAACGTTACTGCATGTCCCATGATTATGGATGATGCTTTTTAAATGCAAAGGCAGCTGCTGCTAGACCCTGATAGCATGGTGGCAATCCTGTTTCAATGTTGTCAAGCTTTGTACTATAATAGACCAATGGTTGTTTTCCTTCATTTGTTTCCTGCATTAGTACAGCACAAGCATAACCAGCTTTTTCAGTAACATACAAATGGAAAGGTTTCCCATAACCTGGGTTACCTAACGCGGGAGCAGATTGCATATCTGTTTTTAGGGCCTCAAAAGCTCCCGTTGCCTCATCTGTCCAGACGAGGAGAGCTGCATTGCTTGTTTGCCCCACTGCTCTAATCATGGCACGCAAAGGTGCAGTTTTTATAGCATAATCACAAATCCACGGCCGACTGTACCCTGCCATCACAAGGAATGAAAGCATCTGTCCCACTGTTTGGGGTTTGGGAGCCTTTATTATAGCCTCCACTTGGCTTGGGGCTATACATCGCGTGGTCCCACACAACTGTCTTCCCAAGTATTCTACTTGTTGTTTGCAGAACTGCAATTTATCCTTACTTACTTTATGACCTCCATCTGCCAATGCATGCAATACAATTAATGAATCTTTTTCACACTGTTCTTGAGTCTCTGATGCAATAAGGAGATCATCCATATATTGCACCAATGTACTGGGTATGTCAAGGTGTTGTAAATCTTCAGCCAGGACTTTGTTAAAGATGGCTGGGGACAGGTTCAGTCCCTGAGGTAGCCGTGTATACGTTAGCTGTTGTCCCAGAAATGTGAATGCAAACAAATGTTGTGAGTCTGGGTGCACAGGCACACTGAAATAGGCTGAACACAGATCGATTACCATGTACCATTTTGCTCCAGCAGGGATGCTTGATAGTATAGTATGCGGATCAGGTACTATAGGTGCATCCATTTCTATTATTGCATTGATAGGACGCAGATCATGTACCAGCCGATACTCTTTGGTATTGTTTTTAGGGATAGGGTAGATAGGAGTATTGCATGGGCTTGCAGTTTTTATTAAAACTCCAGCTGCCATTAGTCCCTTAATTACTGGTTTTATGCCTTCAATAGCCTGAGGTTTTAATGGATACTGCCTTTGGTGAGGCAGTTTTGCTCCCGGTTTTACTTTTATTTTTACTGGTAAGGCTGTTTTTACTAGTCCTACATCTGTTTTGCTTTTGGACCACACCACTGGTGGTATTTGCTCTAACAATTTCTCTTGTTGGGTCGATAACACCATTTGTCCCTCTGGTCTAGGATTGAGCTCCACTTTTTGAGCTATAGCCTCATCATTTACTTTTAAGTTAATTCGTACAAACTGCTGGTCTTTTGACAGATGTACTTGTGGACTTTCCATGTTTTGCCATTCTTCAACTTCTGAGGCTGTCTTTACCATTGGACCTAGGTCATGGGATTCGTACTTTTCTGAGACTAAAAGGGTCACATGAGGCGTGGCATTCGGCACTTGATACCATTGTTGTTCAGCCGAAGTTAGCTTGACAGAAGCTGCGGCCCCTTGGGGGCCTAAATAAATTTCTGTGATGGTTATGTGAAACAGCCGTTGATTCATCAATACATCCCAGCAGCATGCATAGTCAGTTTGTTCTTGTTTGGCATCGAACATCAGGGTGACATGTAAAGGTAAACTAGGTGTATATACTGCTTCATAGTGTTGTTCTGCCCAGGGCTTCCATTTTTCCCATTCCAGTTGAAGATTTGAATTTTCTGGTTGTAACTTCAGCCAGTATACCATGGGTTGCACAGGTCGGACCTTGTTTTCCATGCCCATAAGCACCATAATGTTGGCGAGTGCTTCGTCAGGAAAGTGTATTTGCAGTCCTTGATGGGTACACACTATCTGGGTTTGTAGCTTACATAAAATGTCTCTTCCCAGCAAATTCACAGGTGTATTTTGTGAGTATAACAGGGGTGCTTCAATTGTTTTTCCTGCAATCGTTACAGGAAGTGGGCGTGTAAAAGGTATTATTTGAGTTTTCCCAGAGAAGCCGATGGTCTTAATTACAGACCCAGAGAGGGGGAGATGAGCGCCCACTTTCCCTATGCAAGAGTATGTTGCCCCTGTATCCACCATGAAAGGGAAATCTCTGTTTTGTATATTAACGGTGACGGTTGGCTCTTCCTTAGGTATCATAGAAATAGCCAATGCCACCGTTTCCCCCTCTGTCTTCTCTAGGCCCCCCTATTGCCAATAGGCAGAGGGTCCAACCCAAGGTCGGGCCGGACAATTTCTCATTCGATGTCCAGGTTGTCCACAGCTCCAACACTCATTAGAGGGTTGATCCCCTATTGGGGGTGTTGATCCCATAGGCGGTCCCGCTTGACTGTTCCTGGGAGCTGAGTTCTGGAATCTGCTTCCAAATGAAGGTTGGCGAGATCCTCTTCGCCACCCTCCTCTTTGACCTTGAAAGTTCAGTGACTCTCCTCTCCACCCATGACTGTAGGTGGGTCCATTCCCGGGTGTGCCAGTGCCATGGTAGTGATAGTGATGCTCCACTGGTGCTGAGACTTCTCCTGTAGGAGTGCTTCCTGCTGCTCCTTGGGGGCTCTGTGTGGCTGTTACCACAGGTGCCTGTATGGTGGCAGCAGTGTTTGCCGTAGGGCCTGTGCTTGCCGGCTCAGAAGGAACAGGGGTCATCATTGGTGCCTGGGTCTTTGTTTTTTCTTTCTTGACTTTGGTTAGCTCTCCCAACTGCATCTGCACCAATTTTTTCATCAGGGATTTTGCTGCATCTTCTTCTTTTTGTTTTTCTTTCTTGTAGATTTCAAGATGGTGACAAATATGCTCAGAATATAAAGCCCAATTCATTTTTGATAGTCCCACAACTCCATCTAGGGCTTTCTGAACCTCATCTGGTAGAGCCTTTTTTACAGTTATTTTAAACAGGATTTCAGTTGCTGGAGAATGGTTCCATGCATTTCCTGTTTCCTCCGCCCATCTCTTCTGGAATCGGTGCAGGAACTTCTTTGGGCACTCTTCAGGTGTCCACTCCTCATCATCCAATTTAGAGGGATCCAAGACCTCAGGGTACTTTCTTCTCAGTCCTTCCCACATGGAGTTTCTATAGCGATTAAAGGGGACTTCATCATGTTGATTTGTGCCCATCATCTGTGTTAGTCCAACCTTTCCTGCTAATTCTTCAGTGTCATGTTTTCCCATTACATGCATTAGCAAGGCTTTTATGTCACCTAAAGACAAGGTTACCCCTGCAGTGCCCTCTTCTAAGGCAGTTATCCATCTCCCAGCTCCTTGGGTGATGTCTGGCAGCCTGTTGGCCAGCCCCACCATGTCTGTCCAGCTCCATGGGGTATACACATGATGACCATTCCTGACCACCAGTGGGCATATGAGGTCTTCGTCCTCCTCTTCTTCTGTGGGGGCTCCATACTGTCTTCCAGATCGAGTGCGACTGACTGGTTCCAGGCAGTCTATCCAGTTGGTTATATCCTGTTCTAAAGCCGCTATGTCTTTGGCTACACATTGTTGTCTTTGCCTGAGTCGGGCCTCTTTTGCACTCTCAATGACGATCTCACCAGAAATTTTTCGGGTGGGTGGCTCTATAATGTGATTCCCTTGATTGGGCGTCGATTGTTGTAATATTCTTCTTTCCTCGGCGTCCCTATGTCTTTGTATTCTTTCCTTCGCTAGCCAAAGCTGCTCAGCTAGTTCTTCATTATCTCTTCTGGCCAGATCCAGTGTGTCACAGAAGCTCTTGTGCCACTCTTCGGAGCCTCTATAGCCTGTGAAGGTCCAGTCGGCTGACTTATGGTGGGAGGGGACGGTTTTCAGTGGACCTCGATGTACAGGCGGAGCCTTCAGGTCTCTCTCTTTATCCTCGTCTGCCTCCGTGTCACTGTTATTTGTGGCCCCCCCTGCTGGTCGTGGTGAGCGACCACTTACTTTCGGACTTGGAGACCTTGTATGATCCATTTGACAGACTGAGGACCTGTCTCCTTGTGGCTCTCGAGCTTTTAGTGTCAGTGTGAATTTGCCCTCCACATCCATGCCTTGGTCCTCTTCACGAGTTCCTAATACAAATTGTCCAGCTGTCCTTCCCATATCATGACGTTTATATGGGGGTGGCTCTGCTTCCCAGCTCGGTGCACTGGCTTTAGTGTCTTTGGATCTTTCCTCTGTCATTTTTTCTCTTTTCTGCTGTAGCCTCTGTGCTTCCTGCTTGAACAAGGCCAAAACTTCTTTTTCTTCAGTGCGCTTTTTGTTGTTATTTACGTTCTTCTGCTGATCTTTAATTTCTTTTTTCTGTATTTCTACCGCAACTGCTTCACACATCACCGGATCAAATGATCCCTCCAAAGGCCATTGCCTGCCCCTATGTGACCTTTTGTGCCACTTTCTCATACATTGGTTGGCTTTAGTGCGTTTTCTAGCCTAGCGGGGTACTTTCCCGACCTTGACCTTGAGAGTTACCCATGTAACCCTGACAAACGCTATGTGAGGTGTTTCTATGGTGTTCTGGTAGTCCCTCAGGGGCTGTCCTGATCCAGACCAATAGCTTGCCGGCTGTAACACCTGTTTTGTATTTTAAACCCTTAAAAGGATTAAATTTCCAACTGTTATGCCCGTCTTCTTTTTCTTTAACTAAATATGAAAATTTACCTGTTTCCCACCGAACCTTCCTTGGGACCACAGTCAGAGTCAACCTAGGAAACAGTTCTTCACCTGGATCGGTTGGTAGTGTTATTAAATGATTTAATGGTATGCTAATTTCTTTATTAGGATCAGCACAAAGCAGCTCCAGCCACGGGGTTAAACCCTGATGCCACAGACGTCTTATCAGCAGCTCCCAATTAATTAGAGGGAATTGTTCTTTCTTTTGCTTCAGATTGATTACCTTAGTAATCTGCCATAATTTCTGATTGATCTCTTGTTCGTCCTGCCAATGTTCTGCTCCTACCCTGTCAAAATAGGTCCTTTCCAGCCAAAAATGTGTCCTGATTCCCTGGGTTTCGATGTCTCCGTCAGTCAAGTAATGTTCTGGGAGTATTATTTCATTATCACTTAAGTCTCCCATCAATGACTGTCCCAAGCATTGATCAGTCTGTCAGCTTTTTCACTATAATCTAAGCTTTAACTCTTTTGATTTATAACCAACTTTATTTCTTTACTCCTCTTACAACCCTAACACTTCCTAATGTCTTTGCTCCCGACTTTCTATTTTTCCTTCTAGTTTTTTCACTTTCCACTTCTCTTTTTCGCTTCTCTCTTTTTCTGCTATGTTTGTTTATTAGTTTTCTTTCTTTGAAATAATATCTACCTTCTCTGTATTTACATAGCAGTCTCTTCTCCTGTCTTTTTCTTCACTGTCTCCGTTTCACACTTTCCTCTCTGCCTGTCATGCACCTCCCAAGTCCTCCTGTTGGGTCTAAACGCCTCCTCCTTCTCGTACTCTTTACATTAATCTTGTATGTCAGCCAGCCTGCAAGCCCTCACAGCTTTGCCTGCAACTCCCCGCTTACTCTCCGCTCTCCCACACACCAATCTTCAAAAGCTTTATACACAAAAATTATTAAAAACAACTTTCTATATATCTCTATCTAGACTTCTGCCACCCTTTACTCCGCGGCTTTAAACAACCTTTTTATTCACTTAACACCAATGTGTTCTGTTTAAGTATGTATCTCTTCTTCACGTTAGACAGCTTCTCCGGCGCTGCCAGCAACTCATATATTATTTTTTAACAAGCCCTCTTTGAGCGTACAATATTTCATTTACTTCTACGCCTTACCGCGCCTCGCGTGCGTATCCTGTGCTTAATATATTATTTTTCACAAGCTCTTCTCTGAGCATACAATATTTCATTTACTTCTACGCCTTACCGCGCCTCGCGTGCGTATCCTGTGCCTTTCTGCACTTTCTTCTACTTTTTTCCCACTAACTGAGCTCCTCGTGAGCTTAATGTGCCTTTGCACAGAAAATACTCTCTTTTTCTTTTCTTATAAAAAAACTCATATTACTGTGTACTTAATTACTTATTCTTCTCCCACGCCCCACAAGCGTGTATTTGGTGCCTTACTGCACTATTTTCTGCTTCATTAATTCTCATGTATTCTGCACTAACTCTTCATTCATTTTTTTTATAGTTTTTCTCTTTTCTTAAAAAATGACGTCCTTTATTGAGCTCTTTTACTTACTGTCAGCTGTGCTACTTTGCACTTTTCTCTTTAAATCTCTTTATCACGTACGGTATTTCTACTGCGCCCCCTCAGGTGCTTATCTTGTGCTTCCTCTGGACGTATTCTCTGTTAAACTCTTTTTCTCACTTATTTCACTTCAGTCTCTGTTAAACTCTTTAAATAACCTTGTATTACCTTGTATCTATTTGTCAGTATACTCCCCTAAATTAACCCCTACAGCGCATGCTATCAGCCGGCATGTTAGTAACAAATTTCAACACCAATTATTTCCCAAGCATCCAGGTTAGTTCTCCACGCACTCTTTTCCGCACCAGAGTTCATGAACATTCCTGACCTTTCACTCACACAGACATTCTTTTTCCCGGGAACACACACACCTTCTGAGCATTTTATCTACAAGGCCTGATAATTTTCAATCTTATCTTTTTTAGTCTCTTATCAATTTTCTTTGTCCAGGTCCTTTTGGGTAAGAGGCAATTAAAAATATCACCTGTCAACTTGGGCGGAAATCCCGACTCACTCCTCCAGATCGTGCAGAAGTTATAAAAGGTTTCTGCTTACCTTTTAGTCGTGATCACTGTTATTTATGGTCTGGAGGGATGAGCTGGACTGCCCCAGGCTGCCGGAATGCCCCTGGACCCTCCTGGCTGGCTCGCCAAGTTCTGTCGTGGTTCGTCTTTAGTCTTCTCAGGATGTCGTCTTTTAGATAACACAAACTAATTGCAAGTGATATGCTAGAAAAAGACACAACACTTTAGAATAATTCAGCCTTAAGCAAGATAAAATGCACAGAGTTTTTAAGTTTATTTAAGCCTTCGACACAGAGCTTAGACAAACGGAGTCCTCTAGAGAGACTGAATATGACAACCGCACTCATCTATTTATTGGAGACCCGCGGGCATCGCTCCTCCTTCGACTGTTTTATTTATTTCATTCCCAAGACATGGTTTTCTATTGGAAGTGTCCTCTAGTGAACCCTAAGCAGGTGTTAGGCCATTATTTCAATGTGACAAACGCTCCCATTAAAACGTGAAGGATTTACAACTGATTTTTTTAAAAGACCTTCGGCCACAGGTGCAGCTGGCCTGAGGCCCCCTGTACGTGGCCTGTGGGCTCACGGCCACAGGTGCAGCTGGCCTGAGGCACCCCGCATGTGGCCTGTGGGAAAGCACCTAAAAGGCCTTGGAAAGCCCCTGACAGACCGAATGACTAATAGAGCCCTTTTTTTGGGGGGTTGAACACCTGCTAGTTCAGCCAGAGGACATACAGTTCAGATCAGGACACTTGATAGTTCATCACAGTTCAAATAAGGACCTAAAAATTCTTCTACAAATGGTTGCTCTGTCAGAGAGTGCGTGAAAACTGGGAGGAGTGTGGCCCATGATCTTACCTACAGTTTTTATGAGGGAATGAATCTGTGCTTTCAACTTAACTGGAAGATTCCCAGTGTCATGATTCACAGGTAGTCAGGGCACAGCAGGTGGTAGGGAGCAGGGTCTGGTACACAGAATGGCGGTCAGCGTTGCAGAGGTACAGGCAGGTGATAAACAGAGGCGTCGTCAAAAAACAGGCGGGGTTCGATACCACAGCAAACAATGTAACATGAGCAAAGACAAAATCCAGAACCAGAATACAAGTGAGGTTGAGAAAAACGTGAGAGCAAAAACTGTGACGAGAGGGCCAGGATGAAGAAAACAAAATCAACGAGCAAGCAAAGGAAAAGAAAACATGCGGGGCTTAAATACACTCAGTTAATTAGGAGGTGATATGGAGCAGGTGTGGTGTGCAGGCAGGAGGAGGGCGTGGCCTAACAGAGAGGAGAGACTGTGAGACAAGAGAAGGCTGTGACAGGTGGACAAGGAGGTGACATACAAAACTGGGCGTGGCCAACAGAGCTGAGAAGGTGATGGGCAAGAGAGTGGAGTGAGCTGAGGATGTGACTGTGATCCAAAAGAAACTGGATGTGAAAATATGAGAACAGAGAAAGGAGTGCAGTGACAAGACGGACATGACAAATGATACTAAATATCCAACGTGAACAGAATCACGTTGGAGAGCAAGAAAATCCAAAAGCTAAAACTAGAAAAGAACTGACATGAATAATATAACTGAAGACAAATGTGGTAAACCTGACAAATAAACTTAGTGACACAAATAATAAAGTGCAATCAAAAACAGTGGATCAAAAGCACAGAACGCAACATGTGGCAGGAGTGTACAGAAAAACCTGATTTACAAATGTGCTCAGAAAGTAAAGGATGAAGACTAAACTAGAACAGAACTCAATAAGTGGCTGAAGTGTAATGAACAGAAAACAAGCTGTGACAAAAGCAGCAATGAACCAAAATCAAAGACGGTGGTTCAAACACTAAACTAAACCAGAATGTAACTCAAGATGTGGCTATGGTGTGATGAACAGAAAACAAGCAGCTGTGACAAAAGTGAAATAATCAGACAAAGCAGACAAAAGAAAAATCAATAAAAAAGACTGACAACAAACATGATGGGTGAGGACTGAGCAGGGGCAAGACCTGACACCCAGACCAGCCGGTGATACCGTAGCGACTCAGCTGTGACTCTCCCTGATGAATACTCAGGTCGTAGCTCTGTAGAAGATTAGCATAATGTTCTTGCAGACCCTGAATAAACGGAGTCTGCGCAGAAAGTGCAGACGTTGATGAATTCTGGCACTGACAGAGGTAACCTGTGTCTGCCACCTTAAGTTACTATCAATATGAACACCAAGATATTTGTAAGAGGTCACCTGTTTAATTATGAGGTTGTTTATGACAACAGGACTATTGTCACCAGCTGATCTGGGATCCAGCACCATCTCCACTGTCTTGTTTGTATTTATCTGGAGTTTATGGTTGTCACACCAAACCACAAAATCAATCACAGCAGCCATGTGGGAAGAAACATCAAGTGACCTGGAAAGTAAACTCAAAATAACAGTATCATCAGAAAACTTCACACATACTGATCAGGCCCAGAGCTAACACAGTCGTTAGTGTACAAAGTAAACAGGAGTGGTGAGCTGACGCACCCCTGCGGAGCTCCCGTACAACTCACCACTGTATCTGAAAGTGTTCCGTTTATTTTCACTTGCTGTGGTCGATCCGTCAAAAATGGATCGACTTAATTAGAAAGGGGTTACCTTTCATTTGTGCCAACTTCCTAAGAAGAATGTGTGGCTGAATAGAGTTAAACACAGAACTAAATTCAATAAACAACATTCTAGCATATGTACCAGGCTGATCAAAGTGCTGTAGTGTGAAGTGCATCAAAGTTGTTATAGCATCACTTGTGCTGCGTTTCCTTTTATAAGCAAACTGGTAACTGTCTAAAAATGGCTCCACATCAGATTGAAGCACATCTATCATAAGTTGTTCCAAAACTTTACAAACATTTAAGGTAAGTGCCACTGGCCTATAGTCATTGTCTTCCTGAGGACATGACTTTTGTGGAACTGGAATTATGATGCTTTTTTCCCAGATTTCTGGTACCATCTGTGTGTCAATGGAGAGCTGAAACAGCTGCTGCCAAGCAGTTGCTAGCTCATCTGCAGATGTTTTCAGGAGAAAAGTGGACATCTTATCCAACCCTGAATCACGTCACATCCTTAAAGACAGCACAGCAGTCCTTAGTGCTATCAGCTTCAAATTGTAAATAAAAACTGTTCAACTTATTTGCCCTCTTAGTCTCATCAGTGACAAACAGAGGCTTCCTCTTTGCCTCCATGTTAGTCATGGCTTTAATGGAGTCCCACAATTTCCTGGAGTTGGACCTAGAGAGGTCCTCTTCCACCCACTCTTTATATTGAAGCCTGGCTAGTCTCATCTGATGGTTCAATTCCTTTTGGGCTGCTTTGACACCACCGGTGTCACCAGATTTAAAAGCATTCTTCTTCCTCCTGATACAGTCCTTAATAGCTCTTGTGATGTACGGTTTTGTATTTGGAAACCTTTTAACAGTTTTCTGAGGTACAATAGAGTCAACACAGAAGGAAATATAGGCAGTTATGGATTCAACAATGCAGTCAATGTTTGTGTCAATGTCCCAATCTGTAGATAGGAAACACCCATTCAATTCCTCAATTTTTTCGCTGGACCACAACTTTACAGTCTGGATTTCTGGTTTATTAGACTTGAAAATCGACCAATAAATGGGACCGATAGATGGATCACATTGTGGTCAGAGTTGCTGATAGGAGGTTTAACTTTAGCAGTATAAGCCTCCTTAATGTTTCCATAATACTTGTCCAGGATGTTCGCTTTCCTGGTATTGCACTTCACATATTGATAAAATCCAGGCAGAGTCTTATTCAGGTTGCAGTGGTGGAAGTCCCATAAAACTAACATAGGAGCCTCAGGTTTTTTCTGCAGGTGACAGAGAACACAGTCAGCAATTTGATTTTCTGGTTAAATAAAGGTCTAATTAAACTTTTTGTCTATCAGAAGAGTCAGTGAGAGGATTTGGAGAGTTGCTGGTTGACGGTGTGAATTGCTGAAGAGTATCAGAATAATGACGAGAACTCTGCATCTCTGATGCCATCAGGAATTGTCAGGGGCCGGATCACAGCGGGTCTGGATCAGCTGGTGTCCTCATGGCTCGACTCCGTCACCAACAGAAAAAGCTTACAATGCTGACGAACAGTATGATTGCACTTATTTTTCCCCCAAACTCGATTTCATCTGAACAAATTGTTTCAGTCAGGGTTTGTGGCAACAGTGATACAGCTACACAGCAATAAGCAGGGAGCAAAAGAACCTGAGACGAAATGTCCAGTTAGGATTGATTTGGAAGCTTTAATGAAGCTGGAATCCTCAGACTGTCACAGACACCACGAGACTCTGAAACCGCAATGCCAGGAGCCGAGGGCCTTAAACCAGTTCCACCTGAAGCATCATAAAAAACCAGTGACTGAAGTCCAACGTCCAACAGTCAGGTTCTGTGGTCAACTTCCAAGTTTGTTTTTTTTCTGTCAGCCTTCTGGCCGGCGTCATCCAGGACAACTTTTAAAGCCTCAGCATGCTGCACATCACTACATCCAGACAGACAACTGATCCATCCACCTCAGCAAATTAACCAAGGATTTGCTGCAGCCAGGTGAAATGTGGGTGTGTCCTTGACCTTCTCCAGCCACTGGGGCCTTAAACACGGAGGCACCTGTGGGCTGAATCATGACCAAAGAAACAGATAAAGATAAAGGCCACACCAATGCTACACCTGGCTGCAGCAGATTGTTGGTTACTTTTCCTTAGTTATGCTGCTATAGACGTAGACTGCTGGGGGGTTCCCATGATGCACTGAGTGTTTCTTTCTCTTTTTGCTCTGTATGCACCACTCTGCATTTAATCATTAGTGATCGATCTCTGCTCCCCTCCACAGCATGTCTTTTTCCTGGTTCTCTCCCCTCAGCCCCAACCAGTCCCAGCAGAAGACTGCCCCTCCCTGAGCCTGGTTCTGCTGGAGGTTTCTTCCTGTTAAAAGGGAGTTTTTCCTTCCCACTGTAGCCAAGTGCTTGCTCACAGGGGGTCGTTTTGACCGTTGGGGTTTTTCTGTAATTATTGTATGGCCTTGCCTTACAATATAAAGCGCCTTGGGGCAACTGTTTGTTGTGATTTGGCGCTATATAAATAAAATTGATTGATTGATTGATTTTCAGAGGTGGGGATGAACCATTTGTTCCTCTCTGTAGTTGCCATCCAGAAACCAGGACTGTTCCATGGTGTCATGGATGTGGCATCATGTATCAGCGGTGCTGCTCAGTGACCTGATGGCCGCCACGACTGCTGCTGCTTGTTGTTGTTGATGTTGGTGGTGGTGGTGTTGCTGTTGTTGTTCTTGGGTGTCACAGTGGCTTAGTGGTTAGCACTGGTGTCTCACAGCAAGAAGGTCGAGGAGTCACTTCCTGTCCTTTCTGTGTGGAGTTTGCATGTTCTCCGTGTGTCTGTGTAGGTTTCCTCCGGTTTCCTCTCACAATCAAAAACATGCTTATTTAAGGTGTGTTCCTTTCTCTGCCCCTGAGCAAGGCAGCATCTCTACATCTGGAGTTGGTTCCTGGACTCTGGACTGTGGTTAGATTGTGTCTAAGTGTAAGTAGGATGGGTTAAATGCAGAGTACAAAATTTGGTAACACTGTACTTGAAGGTATCGTCATAATAGTGACATAACACTGTCATAGCTGTTACATGACACAGTCATGAATGTGTCATAAACATTATGATGGTGGTGGTGGTGCCGATGTTGTTGGTGCTGTTGGTGTTGATGGTGTTGTTGTAGTTGTTGTTGGTGTTGATGATGTTATTGTTGGTGGTGGTGCTGTTGTTTTTGTTGGTGCTCTCGGTGGTGCTGTTGGTGGTGCTGTTGTTGTTGTTGGTGGTGGTGCTGTTAATGGTGATTTTGTTGTTGTTGTTAGAGGTGCTGTTGTTGGTGCTGTTGGCAGTGCTGTTGTTGGTGCTGTTGGTATTGGTGCTGTTGCTTCTATTGCTGCTGTTGGTGGTGCTGTAGCTGTTGTTAATGTTGGTGATGGTGCTGTTGTTGGTACTGTTGTTGATGGTGTTGGTGCTGTTGTAGTTGATTATGTTATTTGTGGTTGTGCTGTTTTTGTTGATGCTGTTGCTGCTATTGCTGCTGTTGTTGGTGGTGCTGATGTTGTTGATGCTGATGTTGTTGTTGTTTGTGGTGTTGTTGGTAGTGTTGATGTTGCTGTTGTAGTTGTTGATGGTGGTGCTGTTGTTGATGTTATTGTTGTTGTTGGTGCTGTTGTTGGTAGTATTGATATTGCTGTTGTTGTTGTAGTTGTTGTTGGTGGTGCTGTTGTTGATGTTATTGTTGTTGTTGGTGCTGTTGTTGATGTTATTGTTATGATGTTATGATGTTATTGTTGGTTGTGGTACTGTTGTTGTTGTTAGTGGTGCTGTTGTTGTTGGTGCTGTTGTTGATGTTATTGTTATGATGTTATGATGTTATTGATGTTATTGTTGGTTGTGGTACTGTTGTTGTTGTTAGTGGTGCTGTTGTTGTTGTTGTTGGTGCTATTGTTTGTGCTGTTGGTGGTGCTGTTGTTGTAGTTGTTAGTGGTGCTGGTGTTGTTGATGTTATTATTGTTAGAGGTGCTGTTGCTGGTGGTGCTGTTGTTGTTGTTGTTGGTGGTGCTGATGTTGTTGATGGTGATGTTGGTGTTGGTGCTGTTAGTGGTGCTGTTGGTGGTGCTGTTGTTAGTGGTGTTGTTGGTGGTGCTGTTAGTGGTGTTGTTGGTGGTGCTGTTGTTGGTGCTGTTTCTTCTATTGCTGCCGTTGGTGGTGCTGTAGTTGGTGTTAATGTTGGTGGTGCTGTTGTTGGTGCTGATGTCGTTGTTGATGGTGCTGTTGTTGTTGGCATTGTTGTTGTTGGTGCTGTTGTTATTGATGGTGTTGTTGGTAGTGTTTTTGTTGGTGCTGTTGCTGCTATTGCTGCTGCTGTTGGTGGTGCTGTTGTTGGTGCTGATATTATTGTTGTTGGTGGTGTTGTTGGTAGTGTTGATGTTGGTGGTGGTGCTGTTGTTTTTTTTTGGTGCTGTTGTGAATGGTCCTGTTGGTGGTGATGTTGTTTGTGGTGCTGTTGTTGATGTTGTTGATGTTAGAGGTGCTGTTGCTGGGGTGCTGATGTTGTTGATGTTAGAGGTGCTGTTGCTGGTGCTGATGTTGTTGATGTTAGAGGTGCTGTTGCTGGGGTGCTGATGTTGTTGATGTTAGAGGTGCTGTTGCTGGTGCTGATGTTGTTGATGTTAGAGGTGCTGTTGCTGGGGTGCTGATGTTGTTGATGTTAGAGGTGCTGTTGCTGGTGCTGATGTTGTTGATGTTAGAGGTGCTGTTGCTGGTGCTGATGTTGTTGATGGTGATAGTGGTGCTGATGTTGTTGATGGTGCTATTGTAGTTGGTGGTGTTGTTGGTAGTGTTGTTGGTGCTGTTGTTGTTGTTGGTGCTGTAATTGTTGTTAGTGATGCTGTTGTTGGTGATGTTCTTGTTGGTGATGTTGGTGCTGTTTTTGTTGGTGCTGTTGTTGGTGTTGTTGTTGGTGCTGTTGTTGGTGGTGCTGTTGCTTCTATTGCTGCTGTTGGTGGTGCTGTAGTTGTTAATGTTGGTGGTGGTGGTGCTGTTGTTGTTGTTGGTACTGTTGTTGTTGGTGGTGTTGGTGCTGATGTTAGTGCTGATGTCGTTGTTGATGGTGCTGTTGTTGTTGGGGGTGGTTATGCTGATGTTGATGGTGTTGTTGTTGGTGCTGTAGTTGTTGTTAATGTTGGTGGTGGTGGTGCTGTTGCTGTTGGTGCTGTTGTTGGTGGTGCTGATGAATGTGCTGATGTCGTTGTTGATGGTGCTGTTGTTGTTGTTGGTTGTGCTGATGTTGGTGTTGTTGTTGGTGCTGTTGTTGTTGATGGTGTTGTTGGTACTGTTGTTGTTGGTGCTGTTGTAGTTGTTGTTGATGTTGTTTATGGTTGTGCTGTTGTTTTTGTTGGTGCTGTTGGTGCTATTGCTGCTGTTGGTGGTGATGTTGTTAGTGGTGCTGTTGTTGTTGATAATATTGCTTCAGTGTCGCCTGCTCCGGGGACCAGAGCAGGCGACACTGAAGGAAATTTGAAACTGCTGGCTAAGGCTAAGCGTAAATTTGGTAAGATTGTAATTCACGTCGGCAGTCATGACACCCGGTTACGCCAATTGTAGGTCACTAAAATTAACATTAAATCGGTGTGTAACTTTGCAAAAACAATGTCAGACTCTGTAGTTTTCTCTGGGCCCCTCCCCAATCGGACCGGGAGTGACATGTTTAGCTGCATGTTCTCCTTGAATTGTTGGCTGTCTGAGTGGTGTCCAAAAAATGAGGTGGGCTTCATAGATAATTGGCAAAGCTTCTGGGGAAAACCTGGTCTTGTTAGGAGAGACGGCATCCATCCCACTTTAGATGGAGCAGCTCTCATTTCTAGGAATCTGGCCAATTTTCTTAAATCCTCCAAACCGTGACTGTCCAGCGTTGGGACCAGGAAGCAGAGTTGTAGTCTTACACACCTCTCTGCAGCTTCTCTCCCCCTGCCATCCCCTCATTACCCCATCCCCGTAGAGACGGTGTCTGCTCCCAGACCACCAATAACCAGCAAAAATCTATTTAAGCATAAAAATTCAAAAAGAAAAAATAATATAGCACCTTCAACTGCACCACAGACTAAAACAGTTAAATGTGGTCTATTAAACATTAGGTCTCTCTCTTCTAAGTCCCTGTTAGTAAATGATATAATAATTGATCAACATATTGATTTATTCTGCCTTACAGAAACCTGGTTACAGCAGGATGAATATGTTAGTTTAAATGAGTCAACACCCCCAAGTCACACTAACAGCCAGAACGCTCGTAGCAGGGGCCGAGGAGGAGGATTAGCAGCAATCTTCCATTCCAGCTTATTAATTAATCAAAAACCCAGACAGAGCTTTAATTCATTTGAAAGCTTGACGCTTAGTCTTGTCCATCCAAATTGGAAGTCCCAAAAAACAGTTTTATTTGTTATTATCTATCGTCCACCTGGTCGATACTGTGAGTTTCTCTGTGAATTTTCAGACCTTTTGTCTGACTTAGTGCTTAGCTCAGAAAAGATAATTATAGTGGGCGATTTTAACATCCACACAGATGCTGAGAATGACAGCCTCAACACTGCATTTAATCTATTATTAGACTCAATTGGTTTTGCTCAAAATGTAAATGAGTCCACCCACAACTTTAATCATATCTTAGATCTTGTTCTGACTTATGGTATGGAAATTGAAGACTTAACAGTATTCCCTGAAAACTCCCTTCTGTATGATCATTTCTTAATAACATTTACATTTACTCTGATGGACTACCCAGCAGTGGGGAATAAGTTTCATTACACTAGAAGTCTTTCAGAAAGCGCTGTAACTAGGTTTAAGGATATGATTCCTTCTTTATGTTCTCTAATGCCATATACCAACACAGTGCAGAGTAGCTACCTAAACTCTGTAAGGGAGATAGAGTATCTCGTCAATAGTTTTACATCCTCATTGAAGACAACTTTGGATGCTGTAGCTCCTCTGAAAAAGAGAGCTTTAAATCAGAAGTGCCTGACTCCGTGGTATAACTCACAAACTCGCAGCTTAAAGCAGATAACCCGTAAGTTGGAGAGGAAATGGCGTCTCACTAATTTAGAAGATCTTCACTTAGCCTGGAAAAAGAGTCTGTTGCTCTATAAAAAAGCCCTCCGTGAAGCTAGGACATTGTTGTGAAAGTGTAGGAACACGGACCCACAACAGGGGGCGCAAATGAACGGACAATGGAGGAAGTCAAATAACAACACTTTACTGTTGTGAATAAGCACAACAAACACAGCAGATTACAATAATAGTCAATGAAGTCAATTCACAAAAATGTGTCGCGTGGGCAGGCTCGAAGATCAATCAATCAAGCAATCAATTTTTTTATATAGCGCCAAATCACAACAAACAGTTGCCCCAAGGCGCTTTATATTGTAAGGCAAGGCCATACAATAATTATGTAAAACCCCAACGGTCAAAACGACCCACTGTGAGCAAGCACTTGGCTACAGTGGGAAGGAAAAACTCCCTTTTAACAGGAAGAAACCTCCAGCAGAACCAGGCTCGGGGAGGGGCAGTCTTCTGCTGGGACTGGTTGGGGCTGAGGGAGAGAACCAGGAAAAAGACATGCTGTGGAGGGGAGCAGAGATCAATCACTAATGATTGAATGCAGAGTGGTGCATACAGAGCAAAAAGAGAAAGAAACACTCAGTGCATCATGGGAACCCCCCAGCAGTCTAAATCTATAGCAGCATAACTAAGGGATGGTTCAGGGTCACCTGATCCAGCCCTAACTATAAGCTTTAGCAAAAAGGAAAGTTTTAAGCCTAATCTTAAAAGTAGAGAGGGTGTCTGTCTCCCTGATCTGAATTGGGAGCTGGTTCCACAGGAGAGGAGCCTGAAAGCTGAAGGCTCTGCCTCCCATTCTACTCTTACAAACCCTAGGAACTACAAGTAAGCCTGCAGTCTGAGAGCGAAGCGCTCTATTGGGGTGATATGGTACTATGAGGTCCCTAAGATAAGATGGGACCTGATTATTCAAAACCTTATAAGTAAGAAGAAGAATTTTAAATTCTATTCTAGAATTAACAGGAAGCCAATGAAGAGAGGCCAATATGGGTGAGATATGCTCTCTCCTTCTAGTCCCCGTCAGTACTCTAGCTGCAGCATTTTGAATTAACTGAAGGCTTTTTAGGGAACTTTTAGGACAACCTGATAAAAATGAATTACAATAGTCCAGCCTAGAGGAAATAAATGCATGAATTAGTTTTTCAGCATCACTCTGAGACAAGACCTTTCTGATTTTAGAGATATTGCGTAAATGCAAAAAAGCAGTCCTACATATTTGTTTAATATGCGCTTTGAATGACATATCCTGATCAAAAATGACTCCAAGATTTCTCACAGTATTACTAGAGGTCAGGGTAATGCCATCCAGAGTAAGGATCTGGTTAGACACCATGTTTCTAAGATTTGTGGGGCCAAGTACAATAACTTCAGTTTTATCTGAGTTTAAAAGCAGGAAATTAGAGGTCATCCATGTCTTTATGTCTGTAAGACAATCCTGCAGTTTAGCTAATTGGTGTGTGTCCTCTGGCTTCATGGATAGATAAAGCTGGGTATCATCTGCGTAACAATGAAAATTTAAGCAATACCGTCTAATAATACTGCCTAAGGGAAGCATGTATAAAGTGAATAAAATTGGTCCTAGCACAGAACCTTGTGGAACTCCATAATTAACTTTAGTCTGTGAAGAAGATTCCCCATTTACATGAGCAAATTGTAATCTATTAGACAAATATGATTCAAACCACCACAGCGCAGTGCCTTTAATACCTATGGCATGCTCTAATCTCTGTAATAAAATTTTATGGTCAACAGTATCAAAAGCAGCACTGAGGTCTAACAGAACAAGCACAGAGATGAGTCCACTGACCGAGGCCATAAGAAGATCATTTGTAACCTTCACTAATGCTGTTTCTGTACTATGATGAATTCTAAAACCTGACTGAAACTCTTCAAATAGACCATTCCTCTGCAGATGATCAGTTAGCTGTTTTACAACTACCCTTTCAAGAATTTTTGAGAGAAAAGGAAGGTTGGAGATTGGCCTATAATTAGCTAAGATAGCTGGGTCAAGTGATGGCTTTTTAAGTAATGGTTTAATTACTGCCACCTTAAAAGCCTGTGGCACATAGCCAACTAACAAAGATAGATTGATCATATTTAAGATCGAAGCATTAAATAATGGTAGGGCTTCCTTGAGCAGCCTGGTAGGAATGGGGTCTAATAAACATGTTGATGGTTTGGATGAAGTAACTAATGAAAATAACTCAGACAGAACAATCGGAGAGAAAGAGTCTAACCAAATACCGGCATCACTGAAAGCAGCCAAAGATAACGATACGTCTTTGGGATGGTTATGAGTAATTGTTTCTCTAATAGTTAAAATTTTGTTAGCAAAGAAAGTCATGAAGTCATTACTAGTTAAAGTTAATGGAATACTCAGCTCAATAGAGCTCTGACTCTTTGTCAGCCTGGCTACAGTGCTGAAAAGAAACCTGGGGTTGTTCTTATTTTCTTCAATTAGTGATGAGTAGAAAGATGTCCTAGCTTTACGGAGGGCTTTTTTATAGAGCAACAGACTCTTTTTCCAGGCTAAGTGAAGATCTTCTAAATTAGTGAGACGCCATTTCCTCTCCAACTTAAGGGTTATCTGCTTTAAACTACGAGTTTGTGAGTTATACCACGGAGTCAGGCACTTCTGATTTAAAGCTCTCTTTTTTAGAGGAGCTACAGCATCCAAAGTTGTCTTCAATGAGGATGTAAAACTATTCAATCAATCAATCAACTTTTTTCTTGTATAGCGCCAAATCACAACAAACAGTTGCCCCAAGGCGCTCCACATTGCAAGGCAAGGCCATACAATAATTATGAAACACAGTCTACGTCTAAAGCAACATAACCAAGGGATGGTCCAGGGTCACCCGATCCAGCCCTAACTATAAGCCTTAGCGAAAAGGAAAGTTTTAAGCCTAATGACGAGATTCTCTATCTCACTTACAGAGTTTAGGTAGCTACTCTGCACTGTGTTGGTATATGGCATTAGAGAACATAAAGAAGGAATCATATCCTTAAACCTAGTTACAGCGCTTTCTGAAAGACTTCTAGTGTAATGAAACTTATTCCCCACTGCTGGGTAGTCCATCAGAGTAAATGTAAATGTTATTAAGAAATGATCAGACAGAAGGGAGTTTTCAGGGAATACTGTTAAGTCTTCTATTTCCATACCATAAGTCTGTCCAAAGACGTCTGTCCAAAGCAGAACCGGAACCCCACGATTTCCTCCGCCACCGAACCCCGGGAATACTGGACTGCTGTCGTAGGTGATAAGTGACAGCTGTCACCCCGGTTGCTCCTGTGAGGCGGCAGCGCCCTCTTGTGCCTGGAGCCCGCACTCCAGGCAGGGTGCCCTCTGGTGGTGGTGGGCCAGCAGTACCTCCTCTTCAGCGGCCCACACAACAGGACCCCCCCCTCAACGGGCGTCTCCTGGCGCCCGACCAGGCTTGTCCGGGTGGCGGCGGTAGAAATCGGCCAGGAGGGCCGGGTCCAGGATGAAGCTCCTCTTCACCCAGGAGCGTTCTTCGGGTCCGTACCCCTCCCAGTCCACCAGATACTGGAAGCCCCGGCCCATCCTACGGACATCCA
>NW_022986455.1:0-40000 GCF_902500255.1 Thalassophryne amazonica
AAACACACACACTCACACACATACATCAACAGAGACATACACTCAGTCTCACACACACAGTCACACACATACACAGTGACACACTCACACACACAGTCACACACACACACACACACACACACACACACACACACACACACACACACACAGCACGACACACTCATACACACACATGAGCAGAGACACACTCATACACACACACACACACACACACACACACACACACACACACACACACACACATGAGCAGAGACACACTCATACACAAACAGTCACACACATACAGAGACACACATACACACACACAGAGTCAAAAACACACACAGACACAGATACACAAACAGACACACACATACACAGTGACACACTCACACACACAGTCACCAACACACACACACACACACACACACACACACACACACACACACACACACACACACACACACACACACACACACACACACAGTCACCAACACACACACATGAGCAGAGACACACTCATACACAAACAGTCACACACATACAGAGACACACATACACACAGAGTCAAAAACACACACAGACACAGATACACAAACAGACACACACATACACAGTGACACACTCACACACACAGTCACCAACACACACACACACACACACACACAGTCACCAACACACACACACACACACACACACACAGTCACCAACACACACACATGAGCAGAGACACACTCATACACAAACAGTCACACACATACAGAGACACACATACACACAGAGTCAAAAACACACACAGACACAGATACACAAACAGACACACACATACACAGTGACACACTCACACACACACAGTCACCAACACACACACACATAGACACACACACATATACAGCGTTATTTTCAAGTTATTTTCCAAGTTAGCTGGAGGTACTTCCTGTCTTCGGAGTGAGATTGCATCAGAATTTTGGCTCTCTGTTGGGACTGTTTACACAGAGACTGCTACCTGCTGCTTTGGACTTTGAACTAACAGTCTTTTTAAAGACTTTTTTACTTTTTTACCTTTTTACTTTTTTTACTTTTTTACTGTGCTCCAACGCCTAAGGAAGACCTCTAACGGTCGAAACATCGCGACGGAGCACTTTTATCAGCTAACTTTCATCAGCGTTGGCAAGCTAACTAGCTTGCTAACGCTTTCGTTTTTATTTTTTTTATTTTTTTTTTTTAGCACTGTTGTCGTGCGTTACCTGTGCTGCTCCACAGCGTGTTTAGTCGATTTTTATTTTATTTTAGCACCGTTGTCGTGCGTTCGCTGTTGTTGTGCGTTGCCTGTGCTGCTTCATGGCCTGTTTGGTGCCTTGATTGGGGCACTCCTTCTGCTGAATCACCTCTAAATTATTTACACATTATTCACTTTGTGTGTTTTTAGGAATCCGCTAGGTTGCGTAGCTACTAGCTCTTAGCCGATTTAGCATGGCGGCTTCTCCTGTCTCTCCCGTACTTTTCTGCTCTGGGTGTGAAATGTTTAGTTATTCCTCGGCCTCCTTTAGCAGTAACTGTACTTGTAATAAGTGCAGCTTATTCGTAGCTTTGGAGGCCAGGCTGGGTGAATTGGAGACTCGGCTCCGCACCGTGGAAAATTCTACAGCTAGCCAGGCCCCTGTAGTCGGTGCGGACCAAGGTAGCTTAGCCGCCGTTAGTTCCCCCCTGGCAGATCCCGGGCAGTCGGGAAAGCAGGCTGACTGGGTGACTGTGAGGAGGAAGCGTAGCCTTAAACAGAAGCCCCGTGTACACCGTCAACCCGTTCACATCTCTAACCGTTTTTCCCCACTCGACGATACACTCTCCGAGGATCAAACTCTGGTTATTGGCGACTCTGTTTTGAGAAATGTGAAGTTAGCGACACCAGCAACCATTGTCAATTGTCTTCCGGGGGCCAGAGCAGGCGACATCAAAGGACATTTGAAATTGCTGGCTAAGGCTAAGCGTAAATTTGGTAAGATTGTAATTCACGTCGGCAGTAATGACACTCGGTTACGCCAATCGGAGGTCACTAAAATTAACATTAAATCGGTGTGTAACTTTGCAAAAACAATGTCGGACTCTGTTGTTTTCTCTGGGCCCCTCCCCAATCAGACCGGGAGTGACATGTTTAGCCGCATGTTCTCCTTGAATTGCTGGCTGTCTGAGTGGTGTCCAAAAAATGAGGTGGGCTTCATAGATAATTGGCAAAGCTTCTGGGGAAAACCTGGTCTTGTTAGGAGAGACGGCATCCATCCCACTTTGGATGGAGCAGCTCTCATTTCTAGAAATCTGGCCAATTTTCTTGGATCCTCCAAACTGTGACTGTCCAGCGTTGGGACCAGGAGGCAGAGCTGTGGTCTTAAACACCTCTCTGCAGCTTCTCTCCCCCTGCCATCCCCTCGTTGCCCCGTCCCCGTGGAGACGGTGCCTGCTCCCAGGCCACCACTAATCAGCAAAAATCTATTTAAGCATAAAAATTCAAAAAGAAAAAATAATATAGCACCTTCAATTGCACCACAGACTAAAACAGTTAAATGTGGTCTATTAAACATTAGGTCTCTCTCTTCTAAGTCCCTGTTGGTAAATGATATAATAATTGATCAACGTATTGATTTATTCTGCCTAACAGAAACCTGGTTACAGCAGGATGAATATGTTAGTTTAAATGAGTCAACACCCCCGAGTCACACTAACTGTCAGAATGCTCGTAGCACGGGCCGAGGAGGAGGATTAGCAGCAATCTTCCATTACAGCTTATTAATTAATCAAAAACCTAGACAGAGCTTTAATTCATTTGAAAGCTTGTCTCTTAGTCTTGTCCATCCAAATTGGAAGTCTCAAAAACCAGTTTTATTTGTTATTATCTATCGTCCACCTGGTCGTTACTGTGAGTTTCTCTGTGAATTTTCAGACCTTTTGTCTGACTTAGTGCTTAGCTCAGATAAGATAATTATAGTGGGCGATTTTAACATCCACACAGATGCTGAGAATGACAGCCTCAACACTGCATTTAATGTATTATTAGACTCTATTGGCTTTGCTCAAAAAGTAAATGAGTCCACCCACCACTTTAATCATATCTTAGATCTTGTTCTGACTTATGGTATGGAAATTGAAGACTTAACAGTATTCCCTGAAAACTCCCTTCTGTCTGATCATTTTTTAATAACATTTACATTTACCCTGATGGACTACCCTGCAGTGGGGAATAAGTTTCATTACACTAGAAGTCTTTCAGAAAGCGCTGTAACTAGGTTTAAGGATATGATTCCTTCTTTATGTTCTCTAATGTCATATACCAACACAGAGCAGAGTAGCTACCTAAACTCTGTAAGTGAGATAGAGTATCTCGTCAATAGTTTTACATCCTCATTGAAGACAACCTTGGATGCTGTAGCTCCTCTGAAAAAGAGAGCTTTAAATCAGAAGTGTCTGACTCCGTGGTATAACTCACAAACTCGTATCTTAAAGCAGATAACCCGTAAGTTGGAGAGGAAATGGCGTCTCACTAATTTAGAAGATCTTCACTTAGCCTGGAAAAAGAGTTTGTTGCTCTATAAAAAAAGCTCTCCGTAAAGCTAGGACATCTTTCTACTCATCACTAATTGAAGAAAATAAGAACAACCCCAGGTTTCTTTTCAGCACTGTAGCCAGGCTGACAAAGAGTCAGAGCTCTATTGAGCTGAGTATTCCATTAACTTTAACTAGTAATGACTTCATGACTTTCTTTGCTAACAAAATTTTGACTATTAGAGAAAAAATTACTCATAACCATCCCAAAGATGTATCGTTATCTTTGGCTGCTTTCAGTGATGCCGGTATTTGGTTAGACTCTTTCTCTCCGATTGTTCTGTCTGAGTTATTTTCATTAGTTACTTCATCCAAACCATCAACATGTTTATTAGACCCCATTCCTGCCAGGCTGCTCAAGGAAGTCCTACCATTATTCAATGCTTCAATCTTAAATATGATCAATCTATCTTTGTTAGTTGGTTATGTACCACAGGCCTTTAAGGTGGCAGTAATTAAACCATTACTTAAAAAGCCATCACTTGACCCAGCTATCTTAGCTAATTATAGGCCAATCTCCAACCTTCCTTTTCTCTCAAAGATTCTTGAGAGGGCAGTTGTAAAACAGCTAACTGATCACCTGCAGAGGAATGGTCTATTTGAAGAGTTTCAGTCAGGTTTTAGAATTCATCATAGTACAGAAACAGCATTAGTGAAGGTTACAAATGATCTTCTTATGGCTTCGGACAGTGGACTTATCTCTGTGCTTGTTTTGTTGGACCTCAGTGCTGCTTTTGATACTGTTGACCATAAAATTTTATTACAGAGATTAGAGCATGTCATAGGTATTAAAGGCACTGCGCTGCGGTGGTTTGAATCATATTTGTCTAATAGATTACAGTTTGTTCATGTAAATGGGGAATCTTCTTCACAGACTAAAGTTAATTATGGAGTTCCACAAGGTTCTGTGCTAGGACCAATTTTATTCACTTTATACATGCTTCCCTTAGGCAGTATTATTAGACGGTATTGCTTAAATTTTCATTGTTACGCAGATGATACCCAGCTTTATCTATCCATGAAGCCAGAGGATACACACCAATTAGCTAAACTGCAGGATTGTCTTACAGACATAAAGACATGGATGACCTCTAATTTCCTGCTTTTAAACTCAGATAAAACTGAAGTTATTGTACTTGGCCCCACAAATCTTAGAAGCATGGTGTCTAACCAGATCGTTACTCTGGATGGCATTTCCCTGATCTCTAGTAATACTGTGAGAAATCTTGGAGTCATTTTTGATCAGGATATGTCATTCAAAGCGCATATTAAACAAATATGTAGGACTGCCTTTTTGCATTTACGCAATATCTCTAAAATCAGAAAGGTCTTGTCTCAGAGTGATGCTGAAAAATTAATTCATGCATTTATTTCCTCTAGGCTGGACTATTGTAATTCATTATTATCAGGTTGTCCTAAAAGTTCCCTAAAAAGCCTTCAGTTGGTTCAGAATGCTGCAGCTAGAGTACTGACGGGGACTAGCAGGAGAGAGCATATCTCACCCGTGTTGGTCTCTCTTCATTGGCTTCCTGTTAATTCTAGAATAGAATTTAAAATTCTTCTTCTTACTTGTAAGGTTTTGAATAATCAGGTCCCATCTTATCTTAGGGACCTCGTAGTACCATATTACCCCATTAGAGCGCTTCGCTCTCAGACTGCAGGCTTACTTGTAGTTCCTAGGGTTTGTAAGAGTAGAATGGGAGGCAGAGCCTTCAGCTTTCAGGCTCCTCTCCTGTGGAACCAGCTCCCAATTCAGATCAGGGAGACAGATACCCTCTCTACTTTTAAGATTAGGCTTAAAACTTTCCTTTTCGCTAAGGCTTATAGTTAGGGCTGGATCAGGTGACCCTGGACCATCCCTTGGTTATGCTGCTTTAGACGTAGACTGTGGGGGGGTTCCCATGATGCACTGTTTCTTTCTCTTTTTGCTCCGTATGCATCACTCTGCATTTAATCATTAGTGATCGATCTCTGCCCCCCTTCACAGCATGTCTTTTTCCTGGTTCTTTCCCCTCAGCCCCAACCAGTCTCAGCAGAAGACTGCCCCTCCCTGAGCCTGGTTCTGCTGGAGGTTTCTTCCTGTTAAAAGGGAGTTTTTCCTTCCCACTGTAGCCAAGTGCTTGCTCATAGGGGGTCGTTTTGACCGTTGGGGTTTTTCATAATTATTGTATGGCCTTGCCTTACAATATAGAGCGCCTTGGAGCAACTGTTTGTTGTGATTTGGCGCTATATAAGAAAAAAGTTGATTGATTGATTGATACAGAGACACCTTGCTGCCTGGACCATCGACTACCTCACTGACTGCCCGCAGTACGTGTGGCTGCACAGCTGTCAGTCTGAGTTGGTAGGGTGCAGCACCGGGGCCCCCCAGGGCACCGTCCTCTCGCCTTTCCTCTTCATCCTCTACACCTCGGACTTCACCTACAACATGGACAGCTGCCACCTCCAGAAGTTCTCTGATGACTCCACCATTGTGAGTTGCATGTCTGAGAGGAATGAGCTGGAGTACCGGTCGGTCATCACAGACTTCATGGACTAGTGTGAGCGCAACCACTTGTGTCTCAACACCAGTAAGATGAAGGAGATGGTGATTGACTTCAGGAGGAAACCACCACCTCACCCACCGGTGAACATCCAGGGGGAGGACATAAAGACTGTGGACAGTTTCAAATACCTGGGTGTACTCTGCTCTCTGGAGGAGGTGGCTGAGAGGAGGGTGTTAACCAAGTTCAAATCCATCATGAACAACTCCTCTCAAGCTCTGCACTGGACTGTAGTGGAGCTGAGCAGCTTATTCAGTGACAGACTGAGGCACCCTCAGTGCAAGAAGGAACGATACCGCAGGTCGTTCCTCCCTGCTGCTGTCAGACAGTACAATAACACTGAAATAACCACATGCAATAATATGTCCACAAATCACGTGCAATAACAACTCGTTTACAAATCCCAGCACTAATGTCACCTTATCACATCTAAACTCCATTTCACATATTGTAAAGAAGATGCTCCTATCTCCTTTTCAATCCCAATTATGTTTATATATATGTATATGTGTGTGTGTGCATATGTGTGTGTATACATATATACATAAATATTCTATTTCTACCTCATTTCTTATGTCTTGCACACGCTGTTTGATGAACATTTTCCTCTACTTGCACCCACCTTGTGTGTTTTTTAAGAGTTGTCGTAACGTGAATTTCTCCTCTGTGAGATCAATAAAGTTTATCTTTATCTTTAAACACAGAGACACAGAAACATAGAGATGCACACACATACGTAATCAGACACACACACACACACACAGTCACAAACACACACATACACAAACAGACACACAAATACAGAAGCAGAGACACACTCAACATACACACAAATACACACACATACACAGACACACATACACTAACAGACACACACACAGACAGAAACACACACAAAGTCACATACACACATGCACACACACAAACAGACACACACACACATTCACACACACATACACAAACAGAGACAAACACATACACAGACACACAAACAGACACACTCATACACACATGCATACACACAAACAGAGCCACACACGCATACACAAACAGAGACACACTCATACACACACACTCATTCACAGACACTCATACACAGAGACAGAAACACACACACACATACAGAGACACACTTATACACACTCATACACACACATACACAAACAGAGACACACTCATACACACACACACACTCATTCACAGACACTCATACACAGAGACAGAAACACACACACACATACAGAGACACACTTATACACACTCATACACACACATACACAAACAGAGACACACTCATACACACTCACACACACAGTCACAAACACAAACATACACAGAGAGACACACACAGATGTACACACATACATAAACAGAGACACACACTCAGTCACACACATATAGAGACACACACAGTCACATACACACATGCACACACAATCAGAGACACACACATTCACACACACATATACACAGAGACAAACACATTCACAGACACACACAAACAGAGACACACTCACACACACAGTCACAAACACAAACATACACAAACAGAGAGACACACACACACATACACAGAGATGTACACACATAGATAAACAGAGACCCACATCAGTCACACACACGAACAGTGACACACACAGTCACATACACACAAACAGAGACACACTCATACACAGACATGCACACAGGTATGCACACACAACCAGAGACACACACATAGTCATATACACACATGCACACACACACAGACACACAGTCACACACACATACACAAACAGACACACACACATACACAAACAGACACACACACATACACAAACAGAGACACACTCATACAAACACTCATACATAAACAGAGACACACAGTCACACACACACAGTCACATACATACATGCACACACAGAGACACACACAGTTACACACATATACACAAACAGAGACACACACATACACCATCAGAGACACTCATACACACACATCCACATGCATAGACACAGAGACACACTGTCAGTCCCACACACATAGAGACACACACATAGTCACATACACACATGCATGCACACACACAAACACACACACACAGGTACACAGATACACACTCATACACCCAGTCACGCACACACACACAGCCATATACACACATGCACACACACAGAGACACACACAGTCACACACACACACACACACACACACACACACAGTCACACACACACACACACACACACACACACACACACACACACACACACACACACACACACAAACAGAGACACACACAGTCATATACACACATGCACACACACAGACACACAGTCAAACACATACACAAAGAGACAGCCACCCACACACAGACACACACACACAGAGACACACACAGTCATATACACACATGCACACAGACACACAGTCAAACACATACACAAAGAGACAGCCACCCACACACAGACACACACACACAGAGACACACACAGTCATATACACACATGCACACACACAGACACACAGTCAAACACATACACAAAGAGACAGCCACCCACACACAGACACACACACACAGAGACACACACAGTCATATACACACATGCACACACACAGACACACAGTCAAACACATACACAAAGAGACAGCCACCCACACACAGACACACACACACAGAGACACACACAGTCATATACACACATGCACACACACAGACACACAGTCAAACACATACACAAAGAGACAGCCACCCACACACAGACACACACACACAGAGACACACACAGTCATATACACACATGCACACACACAGACACACAGTCAAACACATACACAAAGAGACAGCCACCCACACACAGACACACACACACAAACAGAGACTCACTCATACACACACCCTCATACACACATAAACACAGACACACGCTCACACTCAATCACACACACACACACACAAACAGAGACACACACAGAGACTGTAATTTTGTTGTTCTGGTGTGTGTGTTCAATCTATATGTGTCATTCTTTGTGTGGATACTGTTTGTGTGTGTGTGTGTGTGTTTTTGACAGCGTATGTCAGAAAAGCTTTAAGTTGCTCTCACATTCACTCTCACTGCAAAACTTTTCTCACATCGTATCCTGCAGACCGTCTGTGGTCTACCTGCTGGACTGAAGCTCATCTTCTACACTTCTGTTGGGCTTTGCCTTAATTAAATGTGCACTTCATTAATGGAAATTGGGGCTTTAATGCTCTTGTTGAAATTCTAAAGAAAGTGGCGTGGCATCGCGAAATGTCCCGGCATCATTGCAAATGAGATTAGGGCCTAAAGCGGGCCGTAAAATTACAATGATAATGGTTGATGTGACTTCCTGACAGGCATGACTATCCGAGGATCAATGGGATGTGGAATGCTGCTGCCCTGCACACGTCTCGGAGGCAGCCGTTTCCAACCACTTCAAATTAGTTTAATTTTGTAAATGGTGCGGATTAAGAAGCTTTTAGGCCAACTGTAACAGGACCAGAATACATTGAAATGTTTTGCCCTTCTTTATTAACATAAAAAGAGGGCTGGGCCATTTTCAATTCCAAACAAGTCCATTTCTTTTTCCTGATCACATGCTTTTTTTCCAAACAGATTACATTTGCATCTCAGCCCGAGTGCTGCCCAGAATGAACACTGTTTTTCCTAAAGCTCCTCTAATCCTTTTAAGGGTAGGGTAGGGGTTGATTTATTCAACCTAATTTCATCAAATGCACCAATTACAAGGTCATTTCAATTAAAGTCCAATAACTCCAGCAAGACTAAGATGCTTCTCAGGAGACCTCTGCTCCCTTTTTCCTGTCACATTTCACCTGAATTATTATGCGCACCAATTAAAAGACACATTATGAGGCGACTGTGTGTCACCTGCATACACGCTGCCACCTCTGTCCATGCTACCACATGCATCCATGCTGCCACTGGCAACCAGCAGTCTGTCTTCAGTGTTTTCAATGATGATTGTCTGAAAGACTTCAAGTGTAACACACATTTTCCACAGCAACTCTTTACAGCAATCTCACTAAAGCCACGTATGATGTATATTCATTCATTCATTCTCTATACCCACTTAGTCCAGTTCAGGATCCCAGTGGAGCTGGAGCCTGTGTCCAGGAGACGCCTGCATGGTTGTTGTGGCTTTTTTTTTTACCCTGGATGCCCTTGCTCACATAACTCTACTCACTGGTTCGGCCTTGGGACCAGCACTCAGAGTGTACTGGCTGCATGCTCCATGTGGCTGAGTTGGAGCCTACATAGAGTAGAATAAAAATAGAAATTACAAAGCACAAAAAGTGAAACGAGATATGTTGTGTACTTCTTGAAATAACTGTGATCCACTTTTCATCTTTGATGTATAAGGACACTTGGTAAGGCACACACTTCACTTCCCATACGACTGCGGCTCAAATTCTCACTGTTTTTCCCATTCGGGCTCATTCGTATGCTGGTGTGAAGGGGTCTTTAAGGCTAATTGATGCACATGTGCCACAGCCACAGGTGTATACAGTCAGGCAGAGAGTCACTGGCAGAGAAACACGGAAGGGAGGGGGAGACAACACAACAGAACCAGACTGATTCCCCAGACCACAACACCTTCCCTCTCTTTGCCATCATTTGGCCACGCTTATCCAGTCCGATTGACATCCTGAGATCCTCGCTGTAGATCCTGGTGAGCTGGATCACTGAGTCAATGTCTCGTTCACGTTTGCCATACAGCTTGATGTCATCCATGTATAGGAGGCAGATGATGGTTACTCCACTCCTGAATCGATATCCATAGCTGCTCTTTGTGATGAGTTGGCTGAGAGGGTTGAGGCCTATGCAGAACAGCAGTGAGGATGGTGCATCACCTTGGCATCTTCCACAATTGATGGTGACTTGTGCAATTGGCTTGGAGTTGGCCTCCAGTGACGTCTTCCACAGTCCCATTGAGTCAACATGAACACAGCTCAGAAGGGCATTGGAAACAACATCAGAGGGTAAATGCACCAGCTACTGATTGACTGAGCAGTATACCAGGACTCGATGACCAGGCAGACCAACCTGAGCAGAGCCTGGATTGACAACAGGAAGGCCTGTCACTCTGGATACTGGAGTGCTTGGAACTATACAAAACTAACAGTGCACTGATAACATTCTTCAGGAACTCAATGGGACTATGGAAGACATTATATGAGGTCTGTCCGTAAAGTATAGGTCCTTTTTATTTTTTTTCAAAAACTATATGGATTTCATTCATATGTTTTTACGTCAGACATGCTTGAACCCTTGTGCGCATGCGTTAGTTTTTCCACGCCTGTCGGTGATGTCATTCACCTGTGAGCACTCCTTGTGGGAGGAGTCGTCCAGCCCCTCGTCGGAATTCCTTTGTCTGAGAAGTTGCTGAGAGACTGGCGCTTTGTTTGATCAAAATTTTTTCTAAACCTGTGAGACACATCGAAGTGGACACGGTTCGAAAAATTAAGCTGGTTTTCAGTGAAAATTTTAACAGCTGATGAGAGATTTTGAGGTGATTCTGTCACTTTAAGGACTTTTCACGGTGCGGGACGTCGCTCAGCGCTCTCAGGCGCCGTCGTCAGCCTGTTTCAAGCTTAAAACCTCCACATTTCAGGCTCTGTTGATCCAGGACGTCGTGAGAGAACAGAGAAGTTTCAGAAGAAGTCGGTTTCACCATTTTATCCGGATATTCCACTGTTAAAGGAGATTTTTTTAATGAAAGACGTGCGGGCAGATTGCAGCGTCGGCTCGCAGCCGCCGCGACGCTCCGCCACAGGAAAAACACCTCTGCTGGAAGCCTTAAGGACAAGTTGGAACATGTCCAGCTGATAAACAATTTCTCATATACTCACTCCACTGAAAGCCATCAAAAGCCAACTGGATTTTAACAAATGGTTATCAACACGGAGGTGTTTTTCCTGTGCCGCTGCGCCGCGTCGGCTGCGTCCCGACGCGCGGTCCCGTCCGCACGTCTTTCATTAAAAAAATCTCCTTTAACAGTGGAATATCCGGATAAAATGCTGAAACCGACTTCTTCTGAAACGTCTCTGTTCTCTCACGACGTCCTGGATCAATAGAGCCTGAAATGTGGAGGTTTTCAGCTTGAACAGGCTGATGACGGTGGCTGAGAGCGCTGCGCGACGTCTCGCACCGTGAAAAGTCCTTAAAGCGACAGAATCACCTCAAAATCTCTCATCAGCTGTTAAAATTTTCACTGAAAACCAGCTTAATTTTTCGAACCGTGTCCACTTCGATGTGTCTCACAGGTTTAGAAAAAATTTTGATCAAACAACGCGCCAGTCTCTCAGCAACTTCTCAGACAAAGGAATTCTGATGAGGAGTGCTCACAGGCGAATGACGTCACCGACAGGCGTGGAAAAACCCACGCATGCGCACGAGGGTTCAAGCATGACTGACATAAAAACATATGAATGAAATCCATATAGTTTTTGAAAAAAATAAAAAGGACCTATACTTTATTGACAGACCTCGTATATATATATATATATATATATATATATATATATATATATATATATATATATATATATATATATATATATATATATATAGTGAGGAAAATAAGTATTTGAACACGCTGCGATTTTGCAAGTTCTCCCACTTAGAAATCATGGAGGGGTCTAAAATTTTCATCTTAGGTGCATGTCCACTGTGAGAGACATAATCTAAAAGAAAAAATCCGGAAATCACAATGTATGATTTTTTTAAATAATTTATTTGTATGTTACTGCTGCAAATAAGTATTTGTGTTACGGATTGGGTGCGGGATTGAAGCTGACGCAGGGTTTGATCTGGACCCAAACGCAAGGAGCAGAGAAGGAAAGAAGAAATGAATAACTGATATTTAATTTCACACAAGTCAACAGAACAAATCTTAAGTAAAGCGTCTGTAGAGTGGAGGACATGGCCCGCTCCAGGCAGTAGAACAGCTGGAAGCCACAGCGAGAACTGGACCAGGAGGGGAGCCGGCACCAGATAGCCGCAACAGAGCTGAGTTTCTGAGGAGGAGGAGAGGCTGAGGTGAGTCCAAACAATTTATAACGCAGACCGTTATTTTAAGTGTTCACAGTCAGATTTACACAGCAAATACTTCCAGGCTGAGTTTAGGATCAAACACTTCACCGGCAGGTGCAGAACAGAGAAAGTTCCAGATGCAAGCTGCGGGTAGAAGCTGATCAAACAAATTGGCATAGCAACTCAAACAGGGAAGCGCGAGGGAACGCCAAAGTTGCAGGCTCTATAATGAGAAATAGAGAACCTGGATTATCTCAGGAAGTGTGCTGTCTGACGGCTGAACAGTAGTCATCCTCAGCAAATCCTCCTCTTCACTAGAAACATGATCATCAAACACGAGTCAGCTTCAGCAACAATGTAATATCATCAAATGTCAAGTCTCTGGCAATCAACAACTGCATCACCAGGCTTTAAATGCAGCAGCTCCTGATCAGGGGGAAACGAGCTGCAGGTGAGGTTCCTGATCAGGAGGAAACGAGCTGCAGGTGAGGTCTCCAGATACTCAGCTCCGCTTGCGCGCCACCTGGTGGGAAATAAAGAAAACAACATCCAGCCAAACAGCCCAGTCCATGACAGTACCCCCCCTCACGGGGAGCCTCCCGGCGACCATACAGATCCGAAACAGGAAACGGCACATCCATCCAGGGTCCATGGCAGAGCCAGGGGCAGAGCCATGCGGCCCAACGGGAAAGGCACATCCCAGGAACATAGGTCAGGCCAGCGAGGAGACAATAAGACATGGCTGTGGAGCGTTTGGACTGCATTTTTTTTTTTTCTCAGCAAGCACCCAAAAGAGTCCCGTAAACCAGTTCAAAAATAAACCAACAAAAAGTAATCCAATGCCCCCGGACAACATGCATGGTCAAACACCCCCAAGAGGCTGACGGCTGAACAGTAGTCATCCTCAGCAAATCCTCCTCTTCACCAGAAACATGATCATCAAACACAAGTCGGCTTCAGCATCAATGTAACATCAAATGTCAAGTCTCTGGCAATCAACAACTGCATCACCAAATCAAAATCAAATCAATTTTATTTATATAGCGCCAAATCACAACAAACAGTTGCCCCAAGGTGCTTTATATTGTAAGGCAAGGCCATACAATAATTACGTAAAAACCCCAACGGTCAAAACGACCCCCTGTGAGCAAGCACTTGGCGACAGTGGGAAGGAAAAACTCCCTTTTAACAGGAAGAAACCTCCAGCAGAACCAGGCTCAGGGAGGGGCAGTCTTCTGCTGGGACTGGTTGGAGCTGAGGGAGAGAACCAGGAAAAAGACATGCTGTGGAGGGGAGCAGAGATCAATCACTAATGATTAAAAGCAGAGTGGTGCATACAGAGCAAAAAGAGAAAGAAACACTCAGTGCATCATGGGAACCCCCCAGCAGTCTAAGTCTATAGCAGCATAACTAAGGGATGGTTCAGGGTCACCAGGCTTTAAATGCAGCAGCTCCTGATCAGGTGGAAACGAGCTGAAGGTGAGGTCTCCAGATACTCAGCTCCGCTTGCGTGCCACCTGGTGGGAAATAAAGAAAACAACAACCAGCCAAACAGCCCAGTCCATGACAATTTGAACACCTACTAACCAGCAAGAACTCTGTGTCTCACAGACCTGTTAATTTTTCTTTAAGAAGCCCTCTTATTCTGCACTCTTTACCTGTATTAATTGCACCTGTTTGACCTTGTTACCTGTATAAAAGACACCTGTTCACACGCCTCAATCAATCACACTCCAACCTGTCCACCATAGCCAAGACCAAAGAGCTGTCTAAGGACACCAGGGACAAAACTGTAGACCTGCACAAGGCTGGGATGGACTACAGGACAACAGGCAAGCAGCTTGGTAGAAGACAACAACTGTTATGATTATTTATTAGAAAGTGGAAGAAACACAAGATGACTGTCAATCTCCCTCGGTCTGGGATTCCATGCAAGATCTCACTTTGTGGGGTAAGGATTATTGTGAGAAAGCTCAGAACTACACAGGAGGACCTGGTCAATGACCTGAAGAGAGCTGGGACCACAGTCACAAAGATTACATTAGTAACACATAATGCTGTCATGGTTTAAAATCCTGCAGGGCAGCAAGGTCCCCCTGCTCAAGCCAGCACATGTCCAGGCCCGTTTGAAGTTCACCCGTGACCATCTGGATGATCCAGAGGAGGCATGGGAGAAGGTCATGTGGTCAGATGAGACCAGAATAGAGCTTTTTGGAATCAACTCCACTTACCGTGTTTAGAGGATGAGAACAACCCCAAGAAAACCATCCCAACTCTGAAGTATGGGGGTGGAAACATCATACTCTGGGGGTGCTCTTCTGCAAAGGGGACAGGACGACTGCACCGTATTGAAGGGAGGATGGATGGGGTCATGTATTGTGAGATTTTGACAAACAACCTCCTTCCCTCAGTAAAAGCATTGAAGATGGGTCATGGCTGGGTCTTCCAGCATGACAATGACCCCAAATACACAGCCAGGGCAACTAAGGAGGGGCTCCGTAAGAAGCATTTCAAGGTCCTGGAGTGGCCTGGCCAGTCTCCAGACCTAAACTTAATAGAAAATCTTTGGAGGGTGTTGAAACTCCAAACCTGAAAGATCTAGAGAAGATCTGTATGGAGGAGTGGACCAAAATCCCTGCTGCAGTGTGTGAAAACCTGGTGAAAAACTACAGGAAATGTTTGACCTCTGTAATTGCAAACAAAGGCTACTGTACAAAGTATTAAGTGTGTGTGTGTCTGTGTTCAGCATTCCATCCAGGAATGGATTCAAGAGTCATGGCATTGAACATCATGGTAATTTTGGCCTTTTAAATATGTCGCTAAACTGTTCCTTTGGCAGGGTGGAATGATTGTACAGCAGACATCAGTTATGGCTTAAATAACAAGAATTGGGTGCAAAACTTAATCAATTTCTTCTCTAATCCACACAGGGTCAGAATTATACATACAGGTTCAAATATATACATACATTCACTTAAATCTTTTAACAGGTGGTGCTGAATGATTGACATTGTCTTTTAACAAGACCAGGCCTATTAACTGTTTGTAAGTGATCATGATTGACTACACTAATTTAATGTTTATTTAACCAGGTTAGTCCCATTGAGATCAAGATCTCTTTTACAAGGGAGACCTGGACATGTTTTTCAGTTTCCAATTCGCCTAACTGGCATGTCTTTAGAAGTGGGAGGAGGCCGGAGCACCCAGAGGGAATCCACACAAACATGGAATGTCTAAGTCTTTTTATTGCATTATTTTATTATGGTTTATTCTATTCTGCTGTATGTTTCTATCTTAAGATTTTTTTTGTTTGTTTTAAATCTCTTGTTTACCCTTGGTTTTATTTATTTATCTATTTTCCTGTAGTACTTTGAGATTTTCATTAATGAAAGGTGCATTAAAACTAAAATGTATTATTATTATTATTATTATTATTGCTGTGAGGCAGCAGTGCTAACCACTAAGCCACCATGCTACAGCTGGTAGTTTTTCTTTTCTAGCATAAAAAGGATGTGTTTGATTCAATGGACTGACCAATACTCAGAGCAATGTGAAAATCCAAGGAAGTCAGTGAAAATCTAAGGAGGGGAACTGCTCGATTTACACAAGATGGGAAGATCTCTTGGAGCTATTTCTAAACAACTACAGAGTCCAAGAGCTTCAGTTCAAACAATTGTAGATACGTACAAGTTAGTCGGATGTGTCACCACTTTGCTAAGGTCTGGAAGAAGACCCAAACTGTCACCCTCAGATGACAGGAAATTGGATAGGATGTTCAGGAACAACCCAGGAACCACCAGGGTTCAGGTCAGGAGCAGAGCATCAGACAGCGGAGAAATGGCAGCTGATACACAGGGTAGATGGTTGGAATCGGAGATGGACCACTCTTGTAGCCGGCAACAGTGGCAGAGAGTGATGGCAGGTGGAGGAGCAGTGAGCCAATCAAGTCTATCAACGCAGTGTATGAAGAATATGACACACAAGGGACGACGGTAACATTACCGGACAAGCCAGCGAAGCAGCTCTGAGACTGAAGTTTCAGTCTGTCTCAGACAAACGCTGTGGGCTGCCCTGGTGGGAAAAGGAGCCATATCAAGGAGGAATGAAGACAAATTACAGTGATTCTTGTTTCTTGCTCACAACTGCAACCTGAGCGTCATTCAGTGACTGCAAGCAGCAGAGAGGAGAGTCAGAACTGATGTCTTTAACACACGGAGGTCCAAGCTTTTCTCTTCTACCTGGAAAGCCCACGGAGAGTCAAATGACCCTGGCTAGCTGACTTGGCTAGCCACATTCTTGTGTTTGCATATTTGCTGTCTGTGTGTTCTGAGACTTCCTTGTTTACATAACAGAAGTAGCTCTCCACAGGGGATCTTGGAGTCACTTGCCTGCTTAGCTGAAAGGGCTGCGTATGAAGCAGGAGTTGTGTGCAAAATGTGTAAAATTACAGCTGCCTAGTACACCTATTGCTACAACTATTTGTGCACCACAGCGGCTGAAAGATCTGTTGTTCTGGATGTCCCAGCTGGACAACATGTACTGTGTTTGGATAGATATGGACTAACAACTGCGCACTGTGACACGTGTGTCTGCTTGCTGTCATCTAGTGGACATAATGACATAATAACAGTGTGGGGACTGTTAGTCATTGTGAGTGACTGTAACCTGTACCTACTGTATATATTTTGGTTTTCTGGTGTGTTTTTTGGTACATTTTGCTACATTTCAATAAAATCCAGAAAACAAAATTTCATCTCTCCCACAGGAAGTTTTCTTTTGGTGTGTTTTTTGGTACAATTCAATACAATTCAGAAAACAAAATTTCATCTCTCCCCCAGTGTAAAGTTATTTATCCACCTAAGCACAAATCAGCAGCCCTTTCAGCTAAGCAGGCACACAGACAGCAAATATGAAAACACAAGAATGTGGCTAGCCAAGTCAGCCCCTCCCCTGAGGTGTTCTGAGACTTCCTTGTTTACATAACAGAAGTAGCTCTCCACAGGGGATCTTGGAGTCATTTGACTATCCGTGGACTTTAGAGGTAGATTGGTCATTTGACCAGACCTTGGCCTTCTGAGTGTTAAATCATGATGTTTCCGATTGGTTATTAGACCCCATTCCTGCCAGGCTGCTCAAGGAAGTCCTACCATTATTTAATGCTTCAATCTTAAATATGATCAATCTATCTTTGTTAGTTGGTTATGTACCACAGGCCTTTAAGGTGGCAGTAATTAAACCATTACTTAAAAAGCCATCACTTGACCCAGCTATCTTAGCTAATTATAGGCCAATCTCCAACCTTCCTTTTCTCTCAAAGATTCTTGAGAGGGTAGTTGTAAAACAGCTAACTGATCACCTGCAGAGGAATGGTCTATTTGAAGAGTTTCAGTCAGGTTTTAGAATTCATCATAGTACAGAAACAGCATTAGTGAAGGTTACAAATGATCTTCTTATGGCTTCGGACAGTGGACTTATCTCTGTGCTTGTTCTGTTGGACCTCAGTGCTGCTTTTGATACTGTTGACCATAAAATTTTATTACAGAGATTAGAGCATGTCATAGGTATTAAAGGCATTGCGCTGCGGTGGTTTGAATCATATTTGTCTAATAGATTACAGTTTGTTCATGTAAATGGGGAATCTTCTTCACAGACTAAAGTTAATTATGGAGTTCCACAAGGTTCTGTGCTAGGACCAATTTTATTCACTTTATACATGCTTCCCTTGGGCAGTATTATTAGACGGTATTGCTTAAATTTTCATTGTTACGCAGATGATACCCAGCTTTATCTATCCATGAAGCCAGAGGATACGCACCAATTAGCTAAACTGCAGGATTGTCTTACAGACATAAAGACATGGATGACCTCTAATTTCCTGCTTTTAAACTCAGATAAAACTGAAGTTATTGTACTTGGCCCCACAAATCTTAGAAACATGGTGTCTAACCAGATCCTTACTGTGGATGGCATTACCCTGACCTCTAGTAATACTGTGAGAAATCTTGGAGTCATTTTTGATCAGGATATGTCATTCAAAGCGCATATTAAACAAATATGTATGACTGCCTTTTTGCATTTACGCAATATCTCTAAAATCAGAAAGGTCTTGTCTCAGAGTGATGCTGAAAAACTAATTCATGCATTTATTTCTTCTAGGCTGGACTATTGTAATTCATTATTATCAGGTTGTCCTAAAAGTTCCCTAAAAAGCCTTCAGTTGGTTCAGAATGCTGCAGCTAGAGTACTGACGGGGACTAGCAGGAGAGAGCATATCTCACCCGTGTTGGCCTCCCTTCATTGGCTTCCTGTTAATGCTAGAATAGAATTTAAAATTCTTCTTCTTACTTATAAGGTTTTGAATAATCAGGTCCCATCTTATCTTATGGACCTCGTAGTACCATATTACCCCATTAGAGCGCTTCGCTCTCAGACTGCGGGCTTACTTGTAGTTCCTAGGGTTTGTAAGAGTAGAATGGGAGGCAGAGCCTTCAGCTTTCAGGCTCCTCTCCTGTGGAACCAGCTCCCAATTCAGATCAGGGAGACAGACACCCTCTCTACTTTTAAGATTAGGCTTAAAACTTTCCTTTTCGCTAAGGCTTATAGTTAGGGCTGGATCGGGTGACCCTGGACCATCCCTTGGTTATGTTGCTTTAGACGTAGACTGTGTTTCATAATTATTGTATGGCCTTGCCTTGCAATGTGGAGCGCCTTGGGGCAACTGTTTGTTGTGATTTGGCGCTATACAAGAAAAAAGTTGATTGATTGATTGATTGATTGGTTGAGGTTGATGATGAAATTGCTGACCAGCTGCTTCTTATTAGAGATACTGTTGTTACCAATTAAATGAAAGTATTGTGATGGTGTCTGCAGGCATGTTTGATAGTTACCATGTCCCATTTTTGTGTGTCCTTTTTCAGGTTGTGATGGTGTCTTGTGGGTTCTGTATGTGTGTCATTCGTGTGGGTCTGCTGTGTGGATGATCTTTCCAGCGTCTGTCATTCGTGGGTGTCCTGTTTAGTCTGTGTGTGTGTGTGTGTGTATCTGCACCTGTGGTTCTTGTCTGTGTGTGTGTGCATGTGTGTGTCCATTGTTTTTTTTACCTCTGTCTTGCCTCTGAACTCTGCCATGCCAGGTACCTGCACTCTGCTTGTTTTTTGGACCATGCCTCAGCACCACGTCTGCGTGTCCCTCCGCCTCACTGACTGTTACACTGTGTACTGAGCCTAATGCCAGAATACTAGATAAAGCCTTTTTAATGACTCTAGCGGTTTTGTCTGTGAGTCTCGATTTGCATCCTACCACCTTCTGTGCCACACCACCTTGAATCATAATACCTTCAGGTTGTTGTCATTCCTGTCATGTCTTTATGTTTTTCCCTCCTGCTCTGATTATTGCTCTTGTGTTGTTCTTGTTTTTTGTTGTGTTGCCTCATGTGTCAATTTTTTTTCTGTGTGTATTTATTTTGTGCATATTTGATCTTAGTTTTGGGGTTTTGCACTGCTGTGGTTCTTGATTCATATTTTATTGTTTGTCTCTGTTTGTGTCTCTTAGTTCTACGTTATTTTCGCATTGTTGTATACCTCCTGTTTGGATGTTATGTTCTGGGATCGATTTTATTTTTCACATTCATTCTTGTGTTTTTTTCCCCCTCTGGTGTTCTCTTGTGATTTTGTGATTCCATTCTGCATGGTTCCCCACACCTGTTGTTAATTTGTCAGTCAGGTCATAAGCTGCACCTGTTCCTGTGTTTGTTGCCAGTCTGTTGAAGTTTTGTTATGGGTTATTCATCTGTGCCGTCGGGTGATTTCCTGGTTTCTAAGTACCGTCAGTATGTTTATTCTTCACTGTGATCCTGCCACCTGCTCCTTGTAATCTGGTCCTGGATCAACCCTTCATCCTCCACCAGGTCTCTGTACGTTGAAGTGGGTTCCACATTGGTTTATTAAAGCACAGTGGTTTTTGCATCTACTTGCTTTTGGGGTTGAAATGAACTCTACTATAGCTCTCTGGAAATCTCAGTCTTCCTTGTAGCTTGTGCTGTGATACATTTACAGAGAAATGATCCAAATTATAACCAAGTGTCAGATCTTGTGGGTTTTTGACCCTGTCCACTGCATGTAGAACAGAAAGTGTCTGGGATTGCACTCAGCTATAGGGTGAGAGGCTCCAATTTCCGGGAGGGACTTGGAATAGAGCATTTGTTTCTTTGCATCAAAAGCAGCTAGAAGAGCTGGTTCAAGCTTCTGGTGAGGAAGTCCTCTGGTCATCTCCCTGAGGAGGTCTTGTGGGTACCTCCAAATCAGAGGTGGCCCCAGAGAAGACCCATGATGCACTGGAGGGATTGTATCTCCCAAATGGCTTTGAATCAAGTGTGTCTCCTTGGTCTGTTGACGGTGGGACAGCAAGCCAGATATGCAGCAGAAAATGAATGAATGAGTGAATAAATAAATCAAATTAATCATGAGGAACTTCATGATGCAGCAAGAAAATGATCCAAAACAAAGTCAACTAAATGGTGGACATCATATTTTGGTGCAGCTGAGGGTTGTAGAATGTCTGTGTCCATCACCAAACCTTAACCTTCTTAAGAAGACTGAAGAATCGCTTCATTCCTACAGGCCATCATGCGCTCCAGTCTCCTTGCTTCAGTATGTCATTTTGTTCTCCACAAGGACAGGAGTGTGTAAATGCAGGGATCCTTTGAGTGTACATGACTTCACAGCCATGGATCAATAGGAAACAGTGGAATTACACATTCTAAATCATACAGCTGCAGTCAAAGAGAGCTCCTCCAAAAATCATTAAACAATCATGTATTTCCATTGATTTATTCTAAATACCTGAGGAGAGAGCGGATTGAGGCCGGGGAGGAGCGGAGTGATGCAGTTGAAGGATGGGGTCCTCAGGGAACACTTTGGTCCTAATCAGAAGGAAACAATATGACTGCAATTACCAGCATAAGCAGCTCTATTAAGACTCCTTCACTTGACATATTTATGCATTTCAGATACTACAGGCACCATTAAATAGAGTTTATTCAGGCACTGAATTGCTGCTGTGCACATCACAATCAATGAGGACACATCAGATAAAGTGAGGTCAAACAAATAAAATCCACCCACACATCACCAGCTCCTGTTGTTTTGGCCCGAATATTACATATACGGGTGAAAAGTGTCAAATTAGTTATTCAACCAGTGGGTCCCAAATGGATTTTGTCTTGACACCACACATTTACTTAACGTTGTAGTCAGACGTTTATATCAGCTCATCATGGTAATTTTGGGCTTTTAATAATATCTTTGATGTTATTTTGTCAGGGTGGAATGATTGTAGTTTAAACATTAACAATTCAACAAAGTTTGAATTTCTTTTGATCTTCTCTAATGCACACAGAGTCAAAATTATACATACACCCCACCAATATTTGGTTAAGTGTTCCTTAGCAAGCTGCAGCTAAACTAGACACTTTTGGTTGTCATCAACAAGCTTCTAGAATATGTCGAGGAGTTTAGAGCACAAATGGTGTCATTCAAAATGACAAATCTTCCACCTTGCACGGCATGATGCGATTCTGGATTACAGGCACACATTAGCAGCTATGAAGAAGGTCTACAATTCAGACTTGATTAGCAAAATCAAGCCTAACTCTAAATTTCTCTTTGATGCTGTGGCTGCACTTTTGCAGCCACCTGTAAATCAACACCAACCACCGACCATCATGAGCACTTTCTACCGTGGCACCATTGAGATCATCCTCTCCAGCTGCATCACTGTGTGGGGCGGAAGCTGAACTGACTACAACAGGAAGCCCTGCAGCGCATAGTGAATGCAGCTGGAAGGATCATTGGTGCCTCACTCCCCTCTATGCAAGATATATACACCACCTACCTCACCCGCAAAGCATCACAACTGTGTTTCTGTGTAGGCTTTCAGTTGTCCAGGTGGTTTCCATAGTAGAGAAGCTTGAATCTTAGACTGGACTGGGTTGCTTAACGCGAGGACGTTTCGCTTCAAATCGCAGAAGCTTCCTTAGCTAAAATTCTTGCTCTGGTGGTCTGACTTCTGTCTTGAGTTTTAAACCTAACCAGACCCCCCTACCGAGAGGCAGACTGCTAAGGCTAGTGACTAAAGAATAGCTCTAATTAGAACCTATTGTGCTCTAGTTAGCACCCTCCTAATGACAGGGCAGCTGTGGCTCCCTTGACGACTCTGCTGATGATGTGAATGACTCATTACCATGAACAAAAGACCAAAAGACTGAAACTGCTTTGACCTGAGTACCCCATTGTAAACAGGGGATAAAGCGTGTGTTGTGTGGGCCGCTGAAGAGGAGGTACTGCTGGCCCACCACCACCAGAGGGCGCCCCGCCTGGAGTGCGGGCTCCAGGCACCAGAGGGCGCTGCCGCCTCACAGGAGCAGCCAAGGTGACAGCCGTCACCTATCAACTGAGACAGCTGACATCCATCAGCGGAGGGGTATATCAGCTGGACGGCATCTCCACCTCATTGCCGAGATATCGCTCTACCAAGGAGGTAATATACTCAGCCAATTGTGTTGTCTTCTTGACATAATACCTTGTTGCTTTTGCGCAGATAGCGAGTCGAACAGCAGGAGACTGTATTGGACCTTATTGATAAGTACACACATTCCTGCACTAACCAGTGTTTTCCTGACGAGAGGTGGAGGTGGTTTTTCCACCCTACGTGTTGCTGGGTGCAGCCGCACCCACATCTGACTGTTTCTGTTCCTCGCCAGCAGTACCGGATCCGACGAGCGGAGGCAGCGGCCACCTGGGAGTTCGGGACTTGGCGGCTCCAGTATTCCCGGGGTTCGGTGGCAGAGGAAATCGGGTGGTTCCGGTTTGACTCGGACAGACGTCTCCTATCGTCGAGCCTGCCCACACGACACCATTGGAATTGGTTTATTTCCACAATTGTGATCTGTTGTGTTTGTTGTGCGTGTTCACAACAGTAAAGCCTTGTTATTTGACTTTCTTCATTGTCCGTTCATTTGCGCCCCCTGTTGTGGGTCCGTGTTCCTCACTTTCCCCAACAGCGTGTCTCAGACCCCCTCCCCGGTTAAGGCTGGGTTTCAAATGTTTCACAAAGAATGCCTCTTTGACCCCTCTCTCAAACCATTTCTTCTCTCTGGCTAATATTTTAACTTCCTTGTCCTCAAACGTGTGGTTAGTGTCTTTAAGGTGGAGATGAACTGCAGACTGAGGTCCACTGGCGCCCTCTCTGCGGTGCTGGTATAGCCTTTTGTGTAAAGGTTGCTTCGTCTCACTGATGTAGTGTTCGTTACAGTTTTCCTGACATCTGATAGAATACACTACATTGCTCTGTTTGTAACTACGGATCCTGTCCTTAGGGTGAACTAATTTCTGTCTCAAGGTGTTAACCGGTTTAAAGTAAACTGGGATTTTGTGCTGCCTGAAGATCCACTGTAGTTTTTTCCCCTACTCCTGCTAAATAAGGGAGAGAAACTCCTCTTCTTCTTGTCTCCGTCTCCTGTCTATCTGGTCTCTTTGTTCTCTGGTACTTCTGCACTTTGTCCAGGGACCATCGTGGGTACCCACATACTGTGAGGGCTTTCCGGACAAGTTGTTGTTCTTTAGCCCTTCCCTCTGCAGTTGTGGGCACCTGTAGGGCTCTGTGTTGAAGCGTCCTGATCACCCAGAGCTTGTGTTCAAGGGGGTGGTTTGAGCCAAAGAGCAGATATTGGTCAGTGTGAGTTGGTTTTCATCAACTCGGTGGACTCCAATATCAAGTTCACACGTGAGGATGCCAGAAACAACCACTTAGCCTTCTTGGACTGTGATGTTATGATTGGAGAGAACAGGCAGCTCCAGACAGGGGTTTACAGAAAACCAACTCACACTAACCAATATCTGCTCTTTGGCTCAAACCACCCCCTTGAACACAAGCTCGGGGTGATCAGGACGCTTCAACACAGAGCCCTACAGGTGCCCACAACTGCAGAGGGAAGGGCTAAAGAACAACAACTTGTACGGAAAGCCCTCACAGTATGTGGGTACTCACGATGGTCCCTGGACAAAGTGCAGAAGTCCCAGAGAACAAAGAAACCAGATAGACAGGAGACGGAAACAAGAAGAAGAGGAGTGTCTCTCCCTTATTTAGCAGGAGTAGCGGAAAAACTACAGAGGGTCTTCAGACAGCACAAAATCCCAGTTTACTTTAAACTGGTTAACACCTTGAGACAAAAATTAGCTCACCCTAAGGACAGGATCCCTAGTTACAAACAGAGCAATGCAGTGTATTCTGTCAGATGTCAGGAAAACTGTAACGAACACTACATCAGTGAGACGAAGCAACCTTTACACAAAAGGCTATACCAGTGGACCTCAGTCTGCAGTTCATATCCACCTTAAAGACACTAACCACACGTTTGAGGACAAGGAAGTTAAAATATTAGCCAGAGAGAAGAAATGGTTTGAGAGAGGGGTCAAGGAGGCATTCTTTGTGAAACGTTTTAAACCCAGCCTTAACCGGGGAGGGGGTCTGAGACACGCTTTATCCCCTGTTTACAATGGGGTACTCAGGTCAGAGCAGTTTCAGTCTTTTGTTCATGGTAATGAGTCATTCACATCATCAGCAGAGTCGTCAAGGGAGCCACAGCTGCCCTGTCATTAGGAGGGTGCTAACTAGAGCACAATAGGTTCCAATTAGAGCTATTGTTTAGTCACTAGCCTTAGCAGTCTGCCTCTCGGTAGGAGGGCTCTGGTTAGGTTTAAAACTCCAACTTTTGTGACTTCGGATCATTCTTCTCGACAAGAGTCAAGACAGAAGTCAGACCACCAGAGCAAGAATTTTAGCTGAGGAAGCTTCTGCGATTTGAAGCGAAACGTCCTTGCGTCAAGCAACCCAGTCCAGTCGAAGATTCAAGCTTCTCTACTATCACAACTGTGGGCGATGCAAGTAATCCCACACACAGTCTGTTTAGAACTCTGCCCTCCAGAAAGAGGTACAGGAACCTCCGGTCCTGCACCACCAGACTCACAAAGAGCTTCACCCACCAGGCTGTGAGATTATTGAACTCTCTCCCCCCAGCTCCACCCAGGCTATATATATATATATATATATATATATATATATATGATATCTGTTACCCATGACAATGTCCTGCACTGTTTCACTATATAACCATCGATGATTCAGGCGGGGATACCTCTGTCCTCCGGCTTCCCCCGCAGCAGCGCCGGTCTAATGGTGTTGAAAGAGAAATCAAAGAACATGACTCTCACACTCTCATATATATAAATATATGCAGTCCATTTGATCCTGGGTATGTTGTTGAAATTTATAACTGAATGCCAACTCAACTGTTTAAGGATCTGTGGGCTACACTTGGGTCCACTATGCTCAAAATTGTTAATTTGTCATGAACCTCAAGTCCTGTTCTTACAAATTTTACATCTGCAGTGATTAAACCAATTAAGAAACCTAATCTGGATATGGGTTGATTGAAAAATTCCATTCTGATATTGAACCTATCCATTTGCTCTGAAATTGTCATGGGCTGCCTTTGTCTGCCTCTCTCCTTTCCTGTTTTAACCTTGTGTGTAGTTTGTCTGTTTTTCCCCCAGATGGCGCACTCAGAGCTGAGGAACACCTGCTGCTTATTAAAGACACACACCTGATGCTCATGAGCAGCTTATCAGCACCAGGTTACTTAAACCCATGCTTTTGCTCACTGAATGCCAGATTCCTCCATGATCACTGATGCTCCTTGATCGTGACTTCATCATTCCTGCCGCTTCCAAGCGCTCTGACATCTGAGCTTTCCACAGCTTGCTTCAAGGTAACCTGGCCAACTCAAATTTCTGTATTAGAGCTCGTTGATGATTTTGCTGTATCCAGAGGCCCTCCTGCGTGGCTACCATGTTGCATATGCTCCTGGCTCCCATGCCACCACCGAGCACTACGTCACTTTGGAACTCTCTGGCTCTCAGCTACAGAGTGCGTAGCTCAGCCACGCTTCAGTTAAGTTGCATGTTTGTGAGATCCCGTTCTCATGCTGCTCCTGTCTGACTGTGCATGATTAAGAACTGTGTCCAAGAACTGTTTCCAAGAACTATATGAACTCTGATAGTGAACCACTGAGAACATTCCAAGTTGTTTCTAAAGTCAGTCCTGCTTAATTGATGCTGCGTCACAAGACGTGCAGCACCTGAGCTCTGAAGATATTCACGAACTGTGAATGAATCCTGAATAGCAAACCTACTTACTTCGACAGTCAACCTTATTTCCAGAATTGTGAACATTCCTGTTTTAAGCCTTCAGTGAACTGTCTTGTTGTTAAAGGCTTCAGTGTTACGAGTGCAGTCACTCACCTTGTCTCTCATCCGTTCTCCTAGTTCCTGTTCTCAGCTCTTTGCATCCCACCTGGCCCCGGCTCCAGTTCCATATACTCCAGGATTTCAGTTCTCTTACAAGACTGGCTCAGGAACCTGCAGCTCCCTAATTTCCACTGCTACGGGCGGGCTGACTCTTCACTCTGCACGCACCCCCAGCGCAGCAGTATTATTTTCTTATTTATTCTAAATAAATATACACTTATGTTAATTCACAACCAGTTCTGTTCCTTGCTCCCAGCATTTCATCGTCTGTACCGGTCCCGTCCGGACCTCTAACCATAACAGAAATCTTTGAAAAAGTGGTTTCACAGCAGCTTGGGGATTATCTTGTTGAAAATAACCTCTTTGAGCATCTGCAGTCAGTATTTTGAACTCGCCACTTGACAAAGACAGCACTTATTTAACTGCTGAACAGTGATGCCGGTAACACGTTACTCTAATCTGACTACTTTTTTAGTAACGAGTAATCTAACGCGTTAATCTTTCCAAATCAGTAATCAGATTAAAGTTACTTCTCCAAGTCACTGTGTGTTACTATTGTTTTTCATTGTGGGTCGATAACAGCATTAAACTTGGTCTGTGGGCAGGAGGTCGGGGTTCGACTGAACGTCCCACTTTCAGTGAGCTGTGAGCTTTTCATCCGCGTTTTTTTGCAGCTGCTCGACTCGTCCTCACCTCTTAAAGCGCGGTGATCAGCACACCTGCACTGAGCTTTACAAAGACATTTTTATACTGTTTTTCCTCCTTTATTTAGAATTGTGAGCTGAGTCACTCTGTATCTGGTCGTTGAAAACAGCTGATCCTCCGCGACGCGTCAACAACTAACACTATTTTCCACTCAAATGCACCTAAACTCTCTTTCTGAGGACCACATGATGTGAAAACGCAATAAAACTTTCTTACCTGTAAATCTGGTCATGTTTTCTGCATAAATAAATGTTATCCATTCTTTGTGCTCAAAGGCCAAAGCAGGGGTGAATCCAGATGGAATGGGGGCGTGGGGGAGGGATGTGCCCCCCTCACAACACCCCTAGATTAAAGGTCCAGTTTTGAAGCCGTTTTTTACTAAACCAACTAATATTGCTTAAAATAATAATAATTTCGACAAGTAAAATGTTTAGAGAGAATTTAAATGTTAGAATTTAATAGTTACATTTATAAACAATGTAGGTTCGAAATTGCAAGTTTTACTGTTACAGTGCTGTCAACAGTTAAATATGAGGTCAAGAAAGAGGTCTTTATTTTACTTTTATAAAACATGTTGTCATGTTGAGGTGGGAGAGGGTTGTTGTCGGCAGCTGGGAAAAGTAACTAAAAAAGTAACTAGTAATCTAACTTAGTTACTTTTACAATTGAGTAATCAGTAAAGTAACTAAGTTACTTTTTCAAGGAGTAATCAGTAATCAGTAATTGGATTACTTTTTCAAAGTAACTGTGGCAACACTGCTGGTGAATGACCTTCTGCTTGCAGTGGACTCTTACAGCACCACAGTGCTGCTGTTGTTAGATCTTTGAATAGTGTTTGACGTGGTGGATCATCGTATGTTACTGGATAGGCTTGAGAATTATTTTGGGGTTATTGTTTGGTTGACATCTTATTTGTCGAGGTGCTCGCAGTGTGTCTTGCGTAACAACTAGGGCTGTCAAACAATAAATTTATTCTTAATCATGATTAACTGTTGAATTTAAATAGTTAATCATGAATCATGTGTTTTAATCACATGATTAGAATTATATTATTTTGTATATAATGCAAAGTTGTAGTCTTACACACCTCTCTGCAGCTTCTCTCCCCCTGCCATCCCCTCATTACCCCATCCCCATAGAGACGGTGCCTGCTCCCAGACCACTAATAACCAGTAAAAATCTATTTAAGCATAAAAATTCAAAAAGAAAAAATAATATAGCACCTTCAACTGCACCACAGACTAAAACAGTTAAATGTGGTCTATTAAACATTAGGTCTCTCTCTTCTAAGTCCCTGTTAGTAAATGATATAATAATTGATCAACATATTGATTTATTCTGCCTAACAGAAACCTGGTTACAGCAGGATGAATATGTTACTTTAAATGAGTCAACACCCCCGAGTCACACTAACTGCCAGAATGCTCGTAGCACGGGCCGAGGCGGAGGATTAGCAGCAATCTTCCACTCCAGCTTATTAATCAAAAACCCAGATAGAGCTTTAATTCATTTGAAAGCTTGACTCTTAGTCTTGTCCATCCAAATTGGAAGTCCCAAAAACCAGTTTTATTTGTTGTTGTCTATTGTCCACCTGGTCGTTACTGTGAGTTTCTCTGTGAATTTTCGGACCTTTTGTCTGACTTAGTGCTTAGCTCAGATAAGATAATTATACTGGGCGATTTTAACATCCACATAGATGCTGAGAATGACAGCCTCAACACTGCATTTAATCTATTATTAGACTCAATTGGCTTTGCTCAAAATGTAAATGAGTCCACCCACCACTTTAATCATACCTTAGATCTTGTTCTGACTTATGGTATGGAAATTGAAGACTTAACAGTATTCCTTGAAAACCCCCTTCTGTCTGATCATTTCTTAATAACATTTACATTTACTCTGATGGACTACCCAGCAGTGGGGAATAAGTTTCATTACAGTAGAAGTCTTTCAGGAAGCGCTGTAACTAGGTTTAAGGATATGATTCCTTCTTTATGTTCTCCAAAGCCATATACCAACACAGTGCAGAGTAGCTACCTAAACTCTGTGAGTGAGATAGATTATCTCATCAACAGTTTTATATCCTCATTGAGGACAACTTTGGACGCTGTAGCTCCTCTGAAAAAGAGATCCTTAAATCAGAAGTGCCTGACTCCGTGGTATAACTCACAAACTTGCAGCTTAAAGCAGATAACCCGTAAGTTGGAGAGGAAATGGCATCTCACTAATTTAGAAGATCTTCACTTAGCCTGGAAAAAGAGTCTGTTGCTCTATAAAAAAAAGCCCTCCGTAAAGCTAGGACATCTTACTACTCATCACTAATTGAAGAAAATAAAAACAACCCCAGGTTTCTTTTCGGCACTGTAGCCAGGCTGACAAAGAGTCAGAGCTCTATTGAGCTGAGTATTCCTTTAACTTTAACTAGTAATGACTTCATGACTTTCTTTGCTAATAAAATTTTAACTATTAGAGAAAAAATTACTCATAACCATCCCAAAGACATATGGTTCTCTTTGGCTGCTTTCAGTGATGCCGGTATTTGGTTAGACTCTTTCTCTCCGATTGTTCTGTCTGAGTTATTTTCATTAGTTACTTCCTCCAAACCATCAACATGTCTATTAGACCCCATTCCTACCAGGCTGCTCAAGGAAGCCCTACCATTAATTAATGCTTCAATCTTAAATATGATCAATCTATCTTTATTAGTTGGCTATGTACCACAGGCTTTTAAGGTGGCAGTAATTAAACCATTACTTAAAAAGCCATCACTTGACCCAGCTCTCTTAGCTAATTACAGGCCAATCTCCAGCCTTCCTTTTCTCTCAAAAATTCTTGAAAGGGTAGCTGTAAAACAGCTAACTGATCATCTGCAGATGAATGGTCTATTTGAAGAGTTTCAGTCAGGGTTTAGAATTCATCATAGTACAGAAACAGCATTAGTGAAGGTTACAAATGATCATCTTATGGCCTCAGACAGTGGACTCATCTCTGTGCTTGTTCTGTTAGACCTCAGTGCTGCTTTTGATACTGTTGACCATAAAATTTTATTACAGAGATTAGAGCATGCCATAGGTATTAAAGGCACTGCACTGCAGTGGTTTGAATCATATTTATCTAATAGATTACAATTTGTTCATGTAAATGGGGAGTCTTCTTCACAGACTAAGGTTAATTATGGAGTTCCACAAGGTTCTGTGCTAGGACCAATTTTATTCACTTTATACATGCTTCCCTTAGGCAGTATTATTAGACAGCATTGCTTAAATTTTCATTGTTACGCAGATGATACCCAGCTTTATCTATCCATGAAGCCAGAGGACACACACACCAATTAGTTAAACTGCAGGATTGTCTTACAGACATAAAGACATGGATGACCTCTAATTTCCTGCTTTTAAACTCAGATAAAACTGAAGTTATTGTACTTGGCCCCGCAAATCTTAGAAACATGGTGTCTAACCAGATCCTTACTCTGGATGGCATTACCCTGACCTCTAGTAATACTGTGAGAAATCTTGGAGTCATTTTTGATCAGGATATGTCATTCAAAGCGCATATTAAACAAATATGTAGGACTGCTTTTTTGCATTTGCGCAATATCTCTAAAATTAGAAAGGTCTTGTCTCAGAGTGATGCTGAAAAACTAATTCATGCATTTATTTCCTCTAGGCTGGACTATTGTAATTCATTATTATCCGGTTGTCCTAAAAGTTCCCTGGAAAGCCTTCAGTTAATTCAAAATGCTGCAGCTAGAGTACTGACAGGGACTAGAAGGAGAGAACATATCTCACCCATATTGGCCTCTCTTCATTGGCTTCCTGTTAATTCTAGAATAGAATTTAAAATTCTTCTTCTTACTTATAAGGTTTTGAATAATCAGGTCCCATCTTATCTTAGGGACCTCGTAGTACCATATCACCCCAATAGAGCGCTTCGCTCTCAGACTGCAGGCTTACTTGTAGTTCCTAGGGTTTGTAAGAGTAGAATGGGAGGCAGAGCCTTCAGCTTTCAGGCTCCTCTCCTCTGGAACCAGCTCCCAATTCAGATCAGGGAGACAGACACCCTCTCTACTTTTAAGATTAGGCTTAAAACTTTCCTTTTTGCTAAAGCTTATAGTTAGGGCTGGATCAGGTGACCCTGAACCATCCCTTAGTTATGCTGCTATAGACGTAGACTGCTGGGGGGTTCCCATGATGCACTGAGTGTTTCTTTCTCTTTTTGCTCTGTATGCACCACTCTGCATTTAATCATTAGTGATTGATCTCTGCTCCCCTCCACAGCATGTCTTTTTCCTGGTTCTCTCCCTCAGCCCCAACCAGTCCCAGCAGAAGACTGCCCCTCCCTGATCCTGGTTCTGCTGGAGGTTTCTTCCTGTTAAAAGGGAGTTTTTCCTTCCCACTGTCGCCAAGTGCTTGCTCACAGGGGGTCGTTTTGACCATTGGGGTTTTTTCCGTAATTATTGTATGTCTTTGCCTTACAATATAAAGCGCCTTGGGGCAACTGTTTGTTGTGATTTGGCGCTATATAAATAAAATTGATTAAGATTAAGATAATGTAAGGTGATTCATGCCATTATATACTAATTAGGAATCAAACAAATGCAAAGCAAGTTACTCGATGACTGACTGATTATTTTAAATCAAAATTCAATTAAATTTAAGGTCTGAGGGCATTTTTTGGACAGTTCACTCACCTGGCATAAATGTTTTATTATTCCTGTCAAAACCTCAGCCTGCATCCCACAATCAAGTAGTATGTCTCTTTTTTCAGGAAAGCCTGTACTTTCAGAATATATATGCCAGGGGTGGCCAAGTTTGGTTCTCGAGAGCCACCTTCCTGACAAAGACTCGTCAGCAGACTTTTAATGAGCCTTTCATTGGATTCAGGTGTGTTGGAGCAGGGAGACAACTAAGAGTGTCAGGAATGTGGCTCTCGAGGACCGAACTTGGCCACCCCTGATATATGCTATAGTGCTTTTTTATAAGTGTAATAAAGGTTTACAATCAGAAATAAGTAAAAAAAATAAAGTGGAAAATAATTTTCACACACATTTATTCAAAACACACAGCAAACTATAATAAACAACTATTTTGACACTTTATAAAGGTAGTTTGGGCTCTTGTACAAAATACAGGTTCTAACAATAAACACAAATGCACATTTTGAACAATATATACAAAATGGTGTATGCGTTTTGTTGGTCTTCATGCCACACCTCAAAACAATTTCTGTCTGCTATTACACAAAGGACCACATCAAATCTTTGCACTTCCATGGAGTTGACTGTTCTTTTTGGAATGTGTTCCTGCACTGACAACAACATCTCTTCACACCCTTCCCCCCTTCCCTTCATATCCGTAAACGGTGCTTTACACATCCGTTGCTGGAGCGAGAGAGCTTACCATAGGCTTATTCAATAACATTCACAGGCCAAGTAGTGAAGCATATCTTTGACTCACACTCTTTGGTGCACCACGTGAGAATGTGTGAGGCCCACTTACTCTGATCACTTCCATTCATATGCATAATGGTGCTTTACGCGTTGGAGCGAGAGAGGCTTATTTCAACAACATTCACGAGCCAACTAGTAGCACATCTCTTCTGCGGCGTTCACACCGGGCACGATCAGACGCTACAAATTCATGGGGGTCGCGTGGCAATGGAAGCGCCTCCTTTGCCCGCTGTGTCGCTCTGCTTTTGCTGCGAAAATTCACCCCGGCGCGTCATCAAATAGGAGGAGCTTCCATTCCGCTCGCCGGCTCCGGTTGTCAGTCAAGTTAACATGATGGACCTTGATGACACGGAGCGAGTTGTTGTGGAAAGATCCCAATACAGGGAGTATCATTATTTGCTGCAGGAGCTGCGTCTGGATGAGGGCCGCTTTCAGCGGTCCTTCCACCTCTGCGGGACCCAGTTTGAGGACCTCCTGTCACATTCACGTGCACACATGTAAACAATTAAAAAAAATAAAGAAACTCTGCTGCCTGCTGTAGGGCTGGTGCTCACTCCAAAAAGTCTGTCATAATTGTGTTTAGAAACCAGTCACCATTTGTTTAATTATACATCTGTGTAGTTAACTAATAAAATATTCTCCACAGACGATTTGCTTGCGCACGCACGTAAAAACAAAAAGAAAGAAACTCTGCTGCCTGCTGTAGGGCTGCTGCTCACTCCAAAAACTCTAACTGTGTTTATAAACCAGTCACCATTTGTTTTATTATACATCTGTGTAGTTAATAAGTAAAATATTCTTCACAGACGATTTGCTCACGTGCGCACGTAAAGTAAGAAGAAAAAGAAACTCCACTCCCGCTGCTGTGGGGCTGCTGCTCGCTCCAAAATGTCTGTCATAATTGTGAAATAAAGGACAAAAGAGACATAAGTCCTGCTTACAGGCTGCTACCAGATACAGGACATGTTCACATCTTCTGTCAAACTCCAGACATCTCCACGTCACTACATATTCAGTCCCTGATTGGTCATCATGGCGTGACGAGACAAAAAAGTTCAAATTTTTCAACTTGGGGAAGAGGGCAACGCGACGTGATGCGACGTAATATCGCGCCACAAACACTCCAATCGCTCAAAATCGCTTCACTCGCATCACTTCACTCATGTCCACCGTGTCACGCTGCATGACTTGGCACCAAAACGCGTCGTTCCATATGGATTACATGGCAACCTGTCGCTGCTGTCGCTCACGTTGCGCCCAGTGTGAACGCAGCATTCTAATGACACTCTTTGGTGCACCACGTGAGATTGCTCTGCCCTACGACTGGATACTGGAAAACCATGTGATGGTGAACCAATTCCTGAATGGAAACTCACACTGCACACATCATCACACAACTTCTAAGAGGACTACAAGCATGGTGGAGGGTACAAGCAGAGTGTACTTTTCTGCAAAAAAGTAAGTTTCTATCTAATATCATTAAAAAGCTGTGTATCATTAAATAAAACTTGTATTCCTCTGTCATATACGACGGGTTTGACCCCAGAGGGTTAATTAAATTTATATCATTTATATAGCACCAAATCACAACAAAGTTGCCTCAAGGCGCTTCACACAAGTAAGGTCTAACCTTACCAATCCCCAGAGCAAGAACACAGGCGACAGTGGTAAGAAAAAACTCCCTCTGATGAACTGAGAAAGAAACTTCAAGCAGACCAAACTCAAAGGGGTGACCCTCTGCTTGGGCCATACTACAGACACAATTGACTATACAAATATACAGGAAATTTTGGAGTCCATGCTGGTGTCCAGGACAGGAGGCTTGCAGAAGAAGACACCCACTCTCACTTCTGGATGGCACCATACCTCAAATGGACAGAGAGAAAAAAAACAGAATCTGGTGGCAGAAAGACAACAAATAAGGTATAATTTGTCAGCATTTAGCAAGAAGAAAAACAGAAGACATACTAAGGTGATCGCTGGCCACTAGCCCTAAGCTTCACTAAAAGACCCAGACTTTAGATAAAGTTGAGGCCACGGCCAGGCTCTGTTTACTAATAAAATGAATTTTAAAGGGTAGCAAGCATAGTAACATACTATGACAGTATGCTAGCCATATGAAAGGGAAAATAAGTGCATCTTTAATTCTCTACAGAATCTGACTCTTGACGCAGGGAGATCATTCCAGAGAACAGGGGCACGATAAGAGAAAGCTCTGTGACCCACAGGCTTTTTATTCACCCTAGGGACACAAAGTAGTCCTGCACCCTGAGAATGCAGAGCGGGGGGGTACGTAGGGTTTTATTAGGTCAGTTAAGTAGAATATTTCAATTTCAATTTATTTTCATTTATATAGCGCCAAATCACGACAGAGTTGCCTCAAGGCGCTTCAAAGAATAGAATAGAGCCTTTATTGTCATTGCACAATACATACAACAAAATTTGTCATGTGCATTTAACCAATCCCAATCCGAGGGAGGTGCTAGTCCATGAATAATTGTATAAGTTAGTAACAGAACCTTAAAATCTGATCTCACTGGGACAGGAAGCCAGTTCAGATACACCAAAATGGGTGTAATGTGGTCAAACTTTCTGCTTCCTGTCAAATGTCTGGCAGCAGCATTTTGAACCAATTGGAGATCCCTAATGCTGGACTGCGGTAAACCAGAAAATAGAACAGTACAGTAGTCCAATCTACATTGTAGAAGAAACAAATGCATGAATCAGGGTCACTGTCATGGTTTTCCTTGACCCCTGGTTTGTATTCTGTTTTTAACCATGATGTCATGTGTGAGTTTTTGCCCGAGATGGTGCCCTCGGGTTAGTTCCACACCTGCTGTGCCTCACCACTCATCTCAGCCTCACACCTGCTGTGAATAAGTGACTGATGAGTGGTAGACGATTTAAACTCAGACTTTCAGATCAGTAGTTGCAAGATTCTTGCATGAGATTCCACAGCCAGATTCTTCCCAGAGATCCCAGAGATTCCAAGTGCTTCCATGATCCTGTGGGCCGAGCCCGATTCCCCTCTGTGACCTTGACTGCATCTTCCTGCTGCTCAAATGCGCCTAAGACATTGGCGCTTCCCGCAGCTAAACTCAAGGTAACCTGGCCAACTCTCTAATTCCCATATTAGAGCAAACTGTCTTTCCTGGTGTTACAGATGTCTTCCTGAGTGGCTCAGGTCTCAGCTCAGAGCACAGTTCTGTTTCACGCCAGTTAAGTTCCTTCTCTTGTCAGAGCCCAGCCACGTCCTGCTTAATTGGAACTGCGTCACAAACACGCAGTACTTGACCTCTGACCTCTGGAGACAATTTATGAACTGTGAACTCTTTCTGAACAGTAAACTCTATTTTCCATTTTCAATTTCAATTTATTTTAATTTATATAGTGCAAAATCACAATAGAGTTGCCTCAAAGTGCTTCACACAGGTAAGGTCTAACCTTACCAACCCCCAGAGCAACAGTGGTAAGGAAAAACTCCCTCTGAGGAAGAAACCTCAAGCAGACCAGACTCAAAGGGGTGACCCTCTGCTTGGGCCATGATACAGACATAAATTACAGAACAATTCACAGACGAATATACTGTACAAGAAATGCTTTTGGCGCACAGGACAGGAGGATCACCAACACAAATACAACTCCCATCTCTGGATGGAGCTGCACCTTAAACAGACAGAAAAAAAAACAGAATCAGCCATCAGAAAGACAAAAAATACTGTATAATTTGTCAGCATTAAACAACAAGAAAAACAGAGAAATACTAAGGTGATCGCCGGCCACTAGCCCTAAACTTCACTAAAAAGACCCAGAATTTAGGTAAAGTTGAGGCCGCAGCCCGCTCCAATTACTAATAAATGAATTAAAAGAGTAAAAAGCATAAAACAAAACTGTACCAGTATGCTGCCATATGAAAGGGAAAATAAGTGCGTCTTAAGTCTGGACTTGAAAATCTCCACAGAATCTGACTGTTTTATTGTTTTATTCTTTTCTAAGAAGAGAACATTATTTCCAGAACTGTGGACAATTCTATTTTAAGCTTTCTGAGAGCTGTGAATCATTTAAGGCTTCCATTGTTACAAGTGCAATCACTCACCATCTGTGTCTTCGTTCCCTCAGTTCCTGGTCTCGGATCCATGCATCCCACCTGCTCCTGGTCCGTGAACCCTAGCTCTCAGTTCTCCTTCAAGACTGGCTCGGGAAACTACAGCTCCCTATTTTCACCACCCGGAGCGAGCTAACTCTCCATTCTGCAGGGATCCCCAGCACAGCACTTTTATTTGTGCTTTAAATAAATATATTTTCTTTTGCAAACCACTCCCTAGCATTTGGGTCCATTGCCTCAAATTGGTCCGGTCCTGTCTGGACCTCTATCCTTAATAGTCTCAGCATCAGCCATAGACAGGAAGGGAAGAATCTTCGCTATATTTCGCAGGTGGAAGAAAGTAGTCCTCGTAATATCTCTAATGTGGAGGTAAATGGACAACGTAGGGTCAAAAATTACCCCAAGGTTCTTCACTTTGTCACACGAGCCTAGGCTAGTCTAGTGTTAGCTGGTCACTGGACCAAGAACCATCACTTCAGTCTTGTCAGAGTTTAAAACTAGGAAAGTGCTAGACATCCATCTTTTCACTGATGCAAGGCAATCTTCTAAGGATTTTATGTGGATGAGATTATCAGCAGTTATTGGCATATATAACTGAGTATCTTCAGCATAGCAATGAAAAGTAATCCCAAAAAGCCGCAATATGTGCCCAAGGGATGCTATATAAAAGGGACAAAAGCAGGGGGTCTAAAACAGACCCCTATGGAACCCAATATTTCATGTCACTAAGGCTAGAGGTAGTGTTACTGTACAAAACACAGTGAGAACGACTGGTCAGGTATGATGTCAATCATGCAAGGGCACTCCCAGTAATCCCAAAATGATTTTCCAGCCTATCGAGTAGAATATGATGATCCACGGTATCAAACGCAGCACTGAGGTCTAACAGTACCAGAACCGTAGTGGTGTCCGAATTCATTGTAAGCAGAAGATCATTCACCACTTTAGTGAGAGCCGTCTCTGTGGAATGATATTTTCTAAAAGCAGACTGCAGTGGCTCAAAGAGATTATTTTCAGTAAGATAGTCTACGAGCTGCCGTAAAACCACTTCTTCCAGAATTTTAGAGCAAAATGATAGATTTGATATCAGCCTATAGTTTTTCAATACACTACGGTCAAGATTAGGTTTCTTAAACAATGGTTTAATCACTGCAGATTTGAAACATTTAGGAACAGATCCAGAAGTTCATGAGAGATTAATAATTTCCAGCACAGTCCAACAGGTCCTTGCTGCTTTGCTGTTGGAGATCAAATGAAGCTCTGTGTGCGTCTTTGGTTTTTCCAGCTGAGTGATTATGCTCAGAGTTAATTTCCATCTAGTTGGAACACCTTGGATGAGAGTCTCTGGGTCTTCATCCAGAGATGGGTGGTGATTTGCACTCTCCAAAATAATGCTTTGCCTGAGCCTGATTGCACCAGTTTGATTCACGGCACTTGTGTGCTTCACTCAAGATCGACGTGCTTCTGTGGTATTTTAATAAAATAAAGTCAAACGCGCCTTTCAGGATTGATTTGTTGTCCTCCATGACTTGGGTTGCCACCAGACCGTTAAAAACACAGAACTGTCCTTTATTTGACAATTAATTGTTGCATCCCATATTGAATCAATATTGGATGTAAATTGTTCCATATTTTCATAAATGTCACACTCACACACTCATCAAAACTGAATAATCAAAAAAAATACAGGAAATATTAATATTAAATGTCAACTCCTCTTAAAAGTGAAAATGTCCTCAATTTAAAGATTAAAATTATTGGTCTGTTTTCCATAATATTTATCTTTATTATTGCACATTTCAGTGACTGCACAGTTTATCATTAACAGGTTTGTGCTAATAAAGAACTTAAAATTTTAAGGATGAATAAATGCTTATTCAGAATTAAATATGCCACTCTTTGGGTGGTGGGAGTCCTTTATTTTCATTTCTGAAAGGTGGCAACCCTATCCATGAGTGAAGTGTCAGGAGCAAAGGAAGCATCTGCTGCAGCAGTTTAACAAGCGGGAAAGACGTGTTGTACAGTGTACAACACACTTCAGACCGAAAACACACACACACACACACACACACACACACTAAAAACACCACTTCAGACCGAAAACACACACACATACACACACACACACACACACATACACACACACACACACACACACACACACACACACACACTAAAAACACCACTTCAGACCGAAAACACACAC
>NW_022986456.1:0-43141 GCF_902500255.1 Thalassophryne amazonica
GCCATACAATAATTACGTAAAACCCCAACGGTCAAAACGACCCCCTGTGAGCAAGCACTTGGCTACAGTGGGAAGGAAAAACTCCCTTTTAACAGGAAGAAACCTCCAGCAGAACCAGGCTCAGGGAGGGGCAGTCTTCTGCTGGGACTGGTTGGGGCTGAGGGAGAGAACCAGGAAAAAGACATGCTGTGGAGGGGAGCAGAGATCGATCACTAATGATTAAATGCAGAGTGGTGCATACAGAGCAAAAGGAGAAAGAAACAGTGCATCATGGGAACCCCCAGCAGTCTACGTCTATAGCAGCATAACTAAGGGATGGTTTAGGGTCACCTGATCCAGCCCTAACTATAAGCTTTAGCAAAAAGGAAAGTTTTAAGCCTAATCTTAAAAGTAGAGAGGGTGTCTGTCTCCCTGATCTGAATTGGGAGCTGGTTCCACAGGAGAGGAGCCTGAAAGCTGAAGGCTCTGCCTCCCATTCTACTCTTACAAACCCTAGGAACTACAAGTAAGCCTGCAGTCTGAGAGCGAAGCGCTCTATTGGGGTGATATGGTACTACGAGGTCCCTAAGATAAGATGGGACCTGATTATTCAAAACCTTATAAGTAAGAAGAAGAATTTTAAATTCTATTCTAGAATTAACAGGAAGCCAATGAAGAGAGGCCAATATGGGTGAGATATGCTCTCTCCTTCTAGTCCCCGTCAGCACTCTAGCTGCAGCATTTTGAATTAACTGAAGGCTTTTTAGGGAACTTTTAGGACAACCTGATAATAATGAATTACAATAGTCCAGCCTAGAGGAAATAAATGCATGAATTAGTTTTTCAGCATCACTCTGAGACAAGACCTTTCTGATTTTAGAGATATTGCGTAAATGCAAAAAAGCAGTCCTACATATTTGTTTAATATGCGCTTTGAATGACATATCCTGATCAAAAATGACTCCAAGATTTCTCACAGTATTACTAGAGGTCAGGGTAATGCCATCCAGAGTAAGGATCTGGTTAGACACCATGTTTCTAAGATTTGTGGGGCCAAGTACAATAACTTCAGTTTTATCTGAGTTTAAAAGCAGGAAATTAGAGGTCATCTATGTCTTTATGTCTGTAAGACAATCCTGCAGTTTAGCTAATTGGTGTGTGTCCTCTGGCTTCATGGATAGATAAAGCTGGGTATCATCTGCGTAACAATGAAAATTTAAGCAATACCGTCTAATAATACTGCCTAAGGGAAGCATGTATAAAGTGAATAAAATTGGTCCTAGCACAGAACCTTGTGGAACTCCATAATTAACCTTAGTCTGTGAAGAAGATTCCCCATTTACATGAACAAATTGTAATCTATTAGACAAATATGATTCAAACCACCGCAGCGCAGTGCCTTTAATACCTATGGCATGCTCTACTCTCTGTAATAAAATTTTATGGTCAACAGTATCAAAAGCAGCACTGAGGTCTAACAGAACAAGCACAGAGATGAGTCCACTGTCCGAGGCCATAAGAAGATCATTTGTAACCTTCACTAATGCTGTTTCTGTACTATGATGAATTCTAAAACCTGACTGAAACTCTTCAAATAGACCATTCCTCTGCAGATGATCAGTTAGCTGTTTTACAACTACCCTTTCAAGAATTTTTGAGAGAAAAGGAAGGTTGGAGATTGGCCTATAATTAGCTAAGATAGCTGGGTCAAGTGATGGCTTTTTAAGTAATGGTTTAATTACTGCCACCTTAAAAGCCTGTGGTACATAGCCAACTAACAAAGACAGATTGATCATATTTAAGATCGAAGCATTAAATAATGGTAGGGCTTCCTTGAGCAGCCTGGTAGGAATAGGGTCTAATAAACATGTTGATGGTTTGGATGAAGTAACTAATGAAAATAACTCAGACAGAACAATCGGAGAGAAAGAGTCTAACCAAATACCGGCATCACTGAAAGCAGCCAAAGATAACGATACGTCTTTGGGATGGTTATGAGTAATTTTTTCTCTAATAGTTAAAATTTTGTTAGCAAAGAAAGTCATGAAGTCATTACTAGTTAAAGTTAATGGAATACTCAGCTCAATAGAGCTCTGACTCTTTGTCAGCCTGGCTACAGTGCTGAAAAGAAACCTGGGGTTGTTCTTATTTTCTTCAATTAGTGATGAGTAGAAAGATGTCCTAGCTTTACGGAGGGCTTTTTTTTATAGAGCAACAGACTCTTTTTCCAGGCTAAGTGAAGATCTTCTAAATTAGTGAGACGCCATTTCCTCTCCAACTTACGGGTTATCTGCTTTAAGCTACGAGTTTGTGAGTTATACCACGGAGTCAGACACTTCTGATTTAAAGCTCTCTTTTTCAGAGGAGCTACAGCATCCAAAGTTGTCTTCAATGAGGATGTAAAACTATTGACGAGATACTCTATCTCCCTTACAGAGTTTAGGTAGCTACTCTGCACTGTGTTGGTATATGGCATTAGAGAACATAAAGAAGGAATCATATCCTTAAACCTAGTTACAGCGCTTTCTGAAAGACTTCTAGTGTAATGAAACTTATTCCCCACTGCTGGGTAGTCCATCAGAGTAAATGTAAATGTTATTAAGAAATGATCAGACAGAAGGGAGTTTTCAGGGAATACTGTTAAGTCTTCTATTTCCATACCATAAGTCAGAACAAGATCTAAGATATGATTAAAGTGGTGGGTGGACTCATTTACTTTTTGAGCAAAGCCAATAGAGTCTAATAATAGATTAAATGCAGTGTTGAGGCTGTCATTCTCAGCATCTGTGTGGATGTTAAAATCGCCCACTATAATTATCTTATCTGAGCTAAGCACTAAGTCAGAGAGAAGGTCTGAAAATTCACAGAGAAACTCACAGTAACGACCAGGTGGACGATAGATAATAACAAATAAAACTGGTTTTTGGGACTTCCAATTTGGATGGACAAGACTAAGAGACAAGCTTTCAAATGAATTAAAGCTCTGTCTGGGTTTTTGATTAATTAATAAGCTGGAATGGAAGATTGCTGCTAATCCTCCGCCCCGGCCCGTGCTACGAGCATTCTGACAGTTAGTGTGACTCGGGGGTGTTGACTCATTTAAACTAACATATTCATCCTGCTGTAACCAGGTTTCTGTTAGGCAGAATAAATCAATATGTTGATCAATTATTATATCATTTACCAACAGGGACTTAGAAGAGAGAGGCCTAATGTTTAATAGACCACATTTAACTGTTTTAGTCTGTGGTGCAGTTGAAGGTGCTATATTATTTTTTCTTTTTGAATTTTTATGCTTAAATAGATTTTTGCTGGTTATTGGTGGTCTGGGAGCAGGCACTGTCTCTACGGGGATGGGGTAATGAGGGGATGGCAGGGGGAGAGAAGCTGCAGAGAGGTGTGTAAGACTACAACTCTGCTTCCTGGTCCCAACCCTGGATAGTCACAGTTTGGAGGATTTAAGAAAATTGGCCAAATTTCTAGAAATGAGAGCTGCTCCATCCAAAGTGGGATGGATGCCGTCTCTCCTAACAAGACCAGGTTTTCCCCAGAAGCTTTGCCAATTATCTATGAAGCCCACCTCATTTTTTGGACACCACTCAGACAGCCAGCAATTCAGGGAGAACATGCGGCTAAACATGTCAGTCCCGGTCCGATTGGGGAGGGGCCCAGAGAAAACTACAGAGTCCGACATTGTTTTTGCAAAGTTACACACCGATTTAATGTTAATTTTAGTGACCTCCGATTGGCGTAACCGGGTGTCATTACTGCCGACGTGAATTACAATCTTACCAAATTTACGCTTAGCCTTAGCCAGCAGTTTCAAATTTCCTTCAATGTCGCCTGCTCTGGCCCCCGGAAGACAATTGACTATGGTTGCTGGTGTCGCTAACTTCACATTTCTCAAAACAGAGTCGCCAATAACCAGAGTTTGATCCTCGGCGGGTGTGTCGCCGAGTGGGGAAAAACGGTTAGAAATGTGAACGGGTTGGCGGTGTACACGGGGCTTCTGTTTAGGGCTACGCTTCCTCCTCACAGTCACCCAGTCGGCCTGCTTTCCCGACTGCTCGGGATCTGCCAGGGGGGAACTAACGGCGGCTAAGCTACCTTGGTCCGCACCGACTACAGGGGCCTGGCTAGCTGTAGAATTTTCCACGGTGCGGAGCCGAGTCTCCAATTCGCCCAGCCTGGCCTCCAAAGCTACGAATAAGCTACACTTATTACAAGTACCGTTACTACTAAAGGAGGCCGAGGAATAGCTAAACATTTCACACCCAGAGCAGAAAAGTGCGGGAGAGACAGGAGAAGCCGCCATGCTAAATCGGCTAAGAGCTAGTAGCTACGCTAACCTAGCGGATTCCTAAAAACACGCAAAGTGAATAATGTGTAAATAATTTAGAGGCGATTCAGCAGAAGGAGTGCTTTAGTTAAGGCACGTAAAGATTACACTGGGAAACAAATCGTAATCTAGATAACTAGATCAATCTAACTGCGCAGATTAAACAGCTAACAGATACAGAAAAACACAGCTGTGCTCCGGAACAGGAAGTGATACAATACCGCAGTGAGAGCCAACCACCAACATCACAGTCCTGTAAAGTTCTGTAAAGTCTTCAACTTCCTGTTGCTTGATTTTAACCCATGTGTCATCAACATATCTGAACCAGTGACTGGGAGAGATGCCCGTGAAAGATGTCAAGGCTGTCTTCTCCACTTGCTCCATGTACAGATTGGCCACAATGGGGGATACCGGAGACCCCATCGCACAACCATGAATCTGCCTGTAGTAATTCCCCCTAAACAGGAAATAAGTGGTGTTAAGACAGATCTCCAAGAGTTGGCAGATGTGGTCTGGTGTAAGTTTGGTCCTTTCAAGTAGAGAGACATCCTCCTGAGACAGCCTCAGCGGTGGGGATGCAGGTGAACAACGAAGTCACATCAAATGACACGATTGTTTCATCTGCCTCCAGCAGCAGGTCCTTGATCTTGTTCACAAAATCTTGTGTGTTCTCCACATGGTGGTCTGAGTTACCCACTAGAGGAGCCAAAATCCACTTGAGGTGCTTGGCCAAATTGTATGTGATGGAATCTGTGCTACATACAATAGGCCTGATTGGCACGTCCCGTTTGTGGATTTTGGGCAGTCCATAGATGCACGGAGTGGCATCCCCAGGGTACAGTCTGTAGTATGTCTGCCTGTCGATGAGTCCCTCTTTCTCCAGGTTTTGGAGGTAGCTAATGATTTTCTTGTTATAGCCGCTTGTGGGGTCTCTCTTCAGATGTTCGTATGTATTGGAGTCACTGAGCAAGTTGTTGATCTTGGCCTCGTAGTCCGATGTGTTCAGGACCACCGTGCATCTGCCTTTATCTGCTGGCAGGATAAGGATGCTTTGGTAGCTCCAGACAGGGGTTTACAGAAAACCCACTCACACTGACCAATATCTGCTCTTTGGCTCAAACCACCCTCTTGAACACAAGCTCGGGGTGATCAGGACGCTTCAACACAGAGCCCTACAGGTGCCATAACTGCAGAGGGAAGGGCTAAAGAACAACAACTTGTCTGGAAAGCCCTCACTGTCTAGGGACCATCGTGGGTACCCACATACTAAGTGCAGAAGTCCCAGAGAACAAAGAGACCAGATAGACAGGAGACGGAGACAAGAAGAAGAGTGTCTCTCCCTTATTTAGCAGGAGTAGGGGAAAAACTACAGAGGATCTTCAGACAGCACAAAATCCCAGATTACTTTAAACCGGTTAACACCTTGAAACAGAAATTGGTTCACCCTAAGGACAGGATCCCTAGTTACAAACAGAGCACTGTAGTGTATTCTATCAGATGTCAGGAAAAGTGTAACGAACACTACATAGGTGAAACTAAGCAACCTTTACACAAAAGGCTATACCAGCACCGCAGAGAGGGCGCCAGTGGACCTCAGTCTGCAGTTAATCTCCACCTTAAAGACACTAACCACACGTTTGAGGACAAGGAAGTTAAAATCTTAACCAGAGAGAAGAAATGGTTTGAGAGAGGGGTCAAGGAGGCATTCTTTGTGAAACGTTTGAAACCCAGCCTTAACCGGGGAGGGGGTCTGAGATACGCTTTATCCCCTGTTTACAATGGGGTACTCGGGTCAAAGCAGTTTCAGTCTTTTGTTCATGGTAATGAGTCATTCACGTCATCAGCAGAGTCATCAAGGGAGCCATCAGGAGAGGGTCCGTCCCATCATTAGGAGGGACAGCTGCCCTGTCATTAGGAGGGTGCTGACTATAGCAGTCTGCCTCTCGGTAGGAGGGGTCTGGTTAGGTTTAAAACTCCAGCTTTTGTGACTTCTTGATTATTCTTCTCTACAAGAGTCAAGACAGAAGTCAGACCACCAGAGCAAGAATTTTAGCTGAGGCAGCTTCTGCGATTTGAAGCGAAACGTCCTCACGTCAAGCAACCCAGTCCAGTCAAAGATTCAAGCTTCTACTATGGAAACCACCTGGACAACTGAGAGCCTACACAGAAACTTTTGAGTCATTTTAATTATAATGTGTGCATTATGAGGAAGTGGGCGGGTCACAGCCACAGGATGCTGTCTCTTTTTTAAATAATTACTGCCTCCTCGAGGACACTTTACTGCATGACATCAGTGAATAAATCATTATCCGGGTCAGTTTGTTTATTTATGTCTTTATTGCTGTAAAAATGTTTCTGTAAATTGAGTGACATTTTCTTTTCAGCCCCGCCTCCTGCAGATCGACAGCAGCTGTGCCAGCGTTGAGGTGGTCAGTTGCCTAGCACCCATAACGAAGACAACAGACAGGTGATGGGGCTCACCTGGAATCCAGATTTGGGCAGAGCTGCAGGAAGAAACACATCAGAGGTCATGTGACCATTTCAAAGATCAGAGGTTCAAGGTTACCATCCATGTGAACAGATGCCGTTTAAAAGTCACATGACATCACAGTTTGATACATTCTGGTCTTTAGTCTCGTCCGAGCCGCGGAGTGTGTTCTGACTGACCTGGAGTCAGACGAGGTCATGGCATTTAAACAAATAAATAAATGTGTAAACAGGAAGCTGTCTGAGGATGGAGGTGGAGTCATGTTGCTGTGTCACTCTGACTGGATGTTGAGAAGACGATTGTCAGAAATTTCACTGAACAGCTGAAGTATTAAAAAGTTACCCACACTTCCCTGCCAACATGTTGTCGTCATAACATGCTGTTTAAACAAAAAATAAAGGCATTAATAGGACATGAAGTCAAGGTGTTTGTTTAGGAAACTGATACTTTTATTCAACACAACCTTTATTTCCAAAGCACGTTTTACCCTCTCAAGGCAGGCGCTGCAGATTTGCAACAGTTAAATATCTGATTTTTCCTTTTACTAAAAATTAATTTGAGCCTGAGAGGGTTAGAACGACAGCAGTCGACCAAAGTGCTGTATATAATAAAAAAAAAATTGTACCAATGACCCCTAATCAGAAATAAATACATTAAAAATAACAAAATTGCAACAACCAATAAAACAAATAAAAGACAAAGTAAAATAAAGAGTAAAAAGTAGTTGGAAATAATTTAATTTATTTTATTTATATAGCGCTGTTGAATCCGCCCTGCTGTGTGTGTGTGTGTGTGTGTGTGTGTGTGTGTGTGTGTGTGTGTGTGTGTGTGTGTGTGTGTGTGTGTGTGTGTGTGTGTGTGTGTGTGTGTGTGTGTACACCTTGTGTATTTCAGCGTGTACACAGCGCTGAGCTTCCAGTAGCTGTCGGTCAGCCTGGCGGAGTTCAGCTCGTCTCCTCAGCAGTGTTTTCTCCACACACTGCACCTCCTCGCACACCAGCACCACATTCCTGCACGTGCACGCACACATGCACTGTAGTCAGGGGCGTTACTAAATCGAACCCCTGAGTGTTGTGTTTCTCACCTGTGCTGTCTCAGTGTCTGTTGCATCCGTTCATTTTCCAGTCGTAGTTTCTTGTTCTCCTTTTCCAGCCTCTCTGCTTCTCTGTGTACACTCTCGTGCGCACTCCCCTCAGCCTGCACAAACACATTCCTTGGTTAAAAACAAAACAAAAGGATCATTAAGGGCCCTTTCACACATAACACAAAAGACATAGAAACAGGAAGAACCTAACACGAAATGGGGAACCACAAACCATCCACCTGCTGTTGTGAGTGACGCACGGTCACACAGGCGATGGTTTTGTGCACGTCACTGATGTGGAGAAAAATAAAATAATAAAAATCAACTGTATAATTAGTGAAAATCACCGGGTTTTTATCAATAATCAATTAAAGGGGACGCAATACACAACCCTGTGGTTAAATAACCCTGGTTAAGTAAAAAAATAAATGCCACTCACGGGATTCAAACCTGCAATTTACAAAAGCTAAGATTACCAGACAGAAACTTTACCACTGCACTACAATCACTGTCTAACAGGAACGTAAAATGCCTAAAATCAACAAGGAGATAAATGTATTTTTTTAATAAAAAAAGAAAAAACTAATAACTGACAAAACAGCGTTTGTTATACTGTGTTCTTGGTGATACGTGACTGAAAGTGAAGTATTTGTGTCGCTGTTGGCTTGCCATATTGTCACAGTCGACGCTCGTGTTCTGCCGGATGTGAGTTGAGTGTGGTCGCTGCAGCCCGGCAGTGTGCGCGCAGACGTGGTTGTCTGGCCACCACGCGATCATGTCTGTAAATACATATCAGCATGTTGTGCAAGTGTGCTCTCACCCCGAACGCCACGTGCTGGGGGGGGAGGGGGGGGCGCAGAACACACACACACCACATGTTAGACAAATTTCACTGCCAGCTTGAAAGTGATCATCTGCTCACTATTTTCATGCTGACAGTGCGAGTGGCCACACATTTTCTAAGTGTCATGCGAGCGGTGTTGGATGTTCGTGTGTGACACCTGGAATTTGGCTGACACCTGCTGCGAGAGGGATTGAATGGGCTTTCGCAGCACACAGTCTGTCTTTCAGCCGCTGGTGTGCGCAAATAACTGTAGCGACAGGTGTACGAGGCGTTGGGTGCGGCTCTGATTTTCCACGAATGGCATGCAGTTCCTCCTTCATGTGCTAGTTTGCTTCAGTTGTGTTATGTGTGAAGGGGCCCTAAGGAACATTGAGATATAATGTGTAAAACTGTAACGTCAGCGTTGTTTGTCTCTGACCAGGTCTTTATGTTCAGGCACGTTACAGTACAGTGCAGCGCCCCCTGCTGTTAAAGTGGAGCCGCAGAGCAGTGCAGCGGCTCCAGAGGGAGGCGTAGCACACAGATGAGCAGGTGCCGCTGTTCTGGAGTTGCTGCCTCGTCCTCCGCTGTTCATCCTGTCTGCAGCTCCTGCAGAAGAGACAAACGTTGGCATCCATTCATTCGACACGTTGACTCCAGGAGAAAAACGACAGCAACCTGAGCTGTAAGAAGGGCGGGGCTAAACATCTGAGTTGTGGGTGGTAATTATTAAAGGAACAGTCCAGACTATGATTAAGTCTCATCTGTTTGTGAAATAAATGTCATAAATGTACGCAAAGAATCAGAGTCCGAATAGATTTTATTTGTCAAATACAACCCCAGTTCCAATGAAGTTGGGACATTTTGAAATGGATGCCTGCAAAATGTTTCAAAAAAGTTGGAACGGGGCAACAAAAAACTCAGAAAGATGAATGCTCAAAGAACACCTAATTGGAAACAGGTGAGTGTCATGATTGGGTATAAAAGGAGCATCCCCAAAAGTCTCAGCCATTCACAAGCAAAGATGGGGCGAGGATCACCACTTTGTGAACAACTGTGTGAAAAAATAGTCCAACAGTTTAAGATCAATGTTTTTCAATGTTCAATTGCAAGGAACTTACGGATTCCATCATCTACAGTCCATAATATAATCAGACGATTCAGAGAATTTGGAGAACTTTCTACACGTAAGCGGCAAGGCCGAAAACCAACACTGAATTCCCGTGACCTTTGATCCCTCAGGTGGCACTGCATTAAAAACAGAAATCGTGTAAAGGATCTTACCGCGTGGGCTCGGGAACACTTCAGAAAACCATTGTCAGTTAACACAGTTCGTCACTACATCTACAAGTGCAAGTTAAAACTCTACCATGCAAAGTGAAAGCCAAACATCAACAACATCCAGAAACACCGCTGCCTTCTGTGGGCCCGAGCTCATTTGAAATGGACAACACAAAGTGGAAAAGTGTGCTGTGGTCTGATGAGTCCACATTTCAAATTGTTTTTGGAAATCATGGATGTCGTGTCCTCCAGACAAGAGAAAAAAGACCATCCAGATTGTTACCAGCGCAAAGTTCAAAAGCCAGCATCTGTGATGGTATGGGGGTGTGTTAGTGCCCATGGCATGGACAACTTACACATCTGTGATGGCACCATCAGTGCTGAAAGGTACATCCAGGTTTTGGAGCAACACATGCTGCCATCCAAGCAACGTCTTTTTCAGGGACGTCCCTGCGTATTTCAGCAAGACAATGCCAAGACACATTCTGCACATGTTACAACAGCGTGGCTTCGTAGTAAAAGAGTGCAGGTACTAGACTGGCCTGCCTGCAGTCCAGACCTGTCGCCCATTGAAAATGTGTGGGGCATTATGAAGCGCAAAATACAACAACGGAGACCCCGGACTGTTGAACAACTGAAGTTGTACATCAAGCAAGAATGGGAAAGAATTCCACCTACAAAGCTTCAACAATTAGTGTCCTCAGTTCCTAAACACTTATTGAGTGTTGTTAGAAGGAAAGGTGATGTAACACAGTGGGAAACATACCACTGTCCCAGCTTTTTAGAAACGTGTTGCAGGCATCATTTCAAAATGAGCAAATATTTGCACAAAATAACGTTTATCAGTTTGAACATTAAATATCTTGTCTTTGTGGTGTATTCAATTGAATATAGGTTGAAGAGGATTTGAAAATCATTGTATTTTTATTTACATTTTACACAACGTCCCAACTTCCTTGGAATTGGGGTTGTATCTACAAGAACACAAGAAATCTGACTTCAGTTTGAGCTGCACTCTCTCTGTACGGCAGGTAGAAATATACACTAAACATTGAATAATTCACAGTAATGTGTGAATAAATGTGCAGTTGAAAAAAATGTGTGCAAAGGAGAAAGACAGACTGAAATTGTACATGTATATGAATGAGATAAAGGATAGATAAAGGAGATAAAGGCAGGATAAATTGTTCATCAGTAGAAAGAAACTGTTCCTGTGTCTGGTTGTTCTGACGTACAAAGCTCTGTAACGTCCACCAGAATTTAAACAGGGTGTATCCAGGGTGGGAGTGGTCTACAGAGATGTTACCAGCTTGCTTCCTGATCCTGGACCAGTATAAGTCCTGGATGGAGGGCAGGCTGGCTCCCATGATTTTTTCTGCAGACCTGACAGTTGGTTGAAGTCTGTGTGTGTCATGTCTGAAACCAAACAGATGCACAGGACAGACTGGATGATGGATGTGTTGAAGATGATAAACAGTTCCTGGGGCTGGTTGAACTTCCCTGAGCTGGAACCAGAAAGTGTCCACAGTAAACAGTGTTGTTGAGGAAGGGGGCGGGGTGATGGTGGGTTCCTCCTGAAGTCTACTATCATTTCCACAGTCTTGAGCGTGTTCAGCTCTAGGTCTTTATGACACCACCAGAGGACCAACTGTTCCACCTCCTGTCTGTATGCAGCCTCATCACCATCCTGGATGAGTCCAGTGATGGTGGTGTCGTCTGCAAACTTCATTAACAGAGAGGTTCCCTGAGGTCCAGTCATTAGTGTAGAAGGAGAAGAGCTGTGGGGAGAGCACACACCCCTGAGGGGCACCAGTGCTGATTGTCCATGTGCTGGATGTGATGCTCCCCAGCCTCACCTGCTGTGTCCTGTCCGTCAGGAAGTTGGAGATCCACTGACGGGTGGGAGTGGCACAGAGAGGGTGGAGAGTTTTTGTGGAGAATGTCAGGGATGATGGTGTTGAACGCCGAGCTGAAGTCCACGAACAGGATCCTTACATACGTCCCTCCAGAGTCCAGGTGCTGCAGGATGTAATGCTGACCCATGTTTACTGCATCCACAACTGAGCTGTTTGCTCTGTAGGCAAGCTGCAGGGGGTCCAGCAGGGGTCCTGTGATGTCCTTCAGGTGGCTCAATGCCAGCTGTTCAAAAGACATCCTGACTACAGATGTCAGGGCAATGGGCCTGTAGTCATTTTGTCCTGTTATGGAAGGTTTCTTTGGGACTGGGATAATAATGGAGTGTTTGAAGCAGGAGGGGACCTCGCACAGTTCCAGAGATCTGTTAAAGATCCGGGTGAAGATAGGGACCAACTGATCATGCTCTCAGCAGCTCTGTGTTTGCTCAAGTGCATGTCAACAGTTGAACACTTGGGGATTGAACCTATGGCCCTCTGGTTCACGAAGATGTGCCTGTCAGCTTGAAAACTTCAAATAATATCAAGGACTTGTTTTTTCACCTGTGTCACAGCCAAGGTGTGTCTGTGGTTTGTGGTCCTGTTGTTGCCCCCTATCAGGAGAACTCAGGTACTGCAGCCCCAAACCAGAATCCTGAGACCCGAGACAGGGAACCTGAAAAACAAAAACAAAACAAAAAAAAAAACCCAGCGGTCCATGTCACCAAACCGGGTTACAAACGGAACATCTTTAGTTCTGGGTGGATAACAAATACTTTAATGGCCTGCCAGCGTGAGATGCTTTTATTTTGCAAGAGCTGTGAGGAAGAGTGTTTGCCCTCCTGACAGACTCACGTGGTGTCCAGAAGGGAAGAAGAACCACGGGCCCCCGTCACAGGGTCCAGCAGTGGTTCTGGTTCTGATGTCGTCCAGCTGCTGAGCCAGTCTGAGCGTGAGGCGCTGAGCTGCAGCTAGCTCCGCCCTCAGCTCCTCCACTGTGGGCGTGTTCTCTCTCCATCTGTCAGAGCGCCGTTTGAAACCACCGTCATCTGGCTGCATGTTCTAACACAGAAGAAGACGAAGAAGAAATGGATGATGGGATCAAACTGAAGCTCTCACGTGTTTCAGTCTGTTACGCTCGAGTGCGTGTTCGTGGCTGCAGCGGCAACAGACAGACTCACAGACAAGCTGTAGATTTTGGTGTACCTGGTGTCTCTGTGCCTCCAGCGGAGCCGCGGCGGCGTCCTGGTGTCTCCGTGCCTGCAGCAGGTCTGCGGCGGCGTTCAGAGCTCTCAGCTGGTCGGTGGTGGATGTCAGCTGATCCCTGCTCATCTGGTTCAGTTTCCGGTCCATGTGCCGAAGTTTCTTCTGCTGATCAGCATTCTGTTGTTGCAGCTGGATAACAGGAAAGCACAATCAATCCCAGCATGCACCGCACACGAGTCCTCACCGCTGCTGTAAAGGGCCGGACAGGCGTCCTGTCCTGAACAGGGACATGCCCACATTTTGTCTGATTAATTCTGATGCCATATTATATGGTTTTATACTTTAAGAGCTCAGGATGCCATGACAATGAGACGCTGGACTTTACTCGAAGAATTTTAATCCACCAGGTGGAGGAGGTGCAGGGGCAGAAATGAGCCTGTGCTCGAAGGAAAGGAGCCAACACTCATTTGCTGATGACTGTGTGCTTAGTCCTTTACTTGCACTTTGGAAACACTGATATAAGCATGACTCAGCATTTATTCTTTCACACCTCTGATAATCGGCGGTCACCAGCCTTGACTAATTCGACCCACATGAAGTATTTTATCAGTTGTTAACCAAACAGATAAGCTTGGAGGCAGGGTCAGGTTGTTTGGCGCCAGCATGAATGTTTATTTAAAAAAAAGAAAAAAGAAGCTGCAGTCAGAACCAGAGCTTAAAACAAAACAAAGACACAAACAGAAGCATCTGTCAGGTCTGGTCAGCATGATCTTTTCCACACTTTGATTCAGCCTTTATTTTGTGTGACCTCTGACCTGCAGCATCAGGGCGTCTTTCTCCTGTTGGACATCACGTAGCTGCAGACAGCTTTGTTTAAGCTCCGCCTCCTGCAGTGGATACAGAGCACCAATTAAAAGCTTTCACTGTTATTATCTTCCTATCAACGGGCAAATTCTGGTGTGATGAACTGATCACAACAAAAAACAGCCTGACAAAGTTAAGAGACAGAAAACTATAGTTAAACAGAAAATGAAAAATCTAAAAACAAACCAACAGAGTTCCATGAAATTAAACTTTGCATCACACTCATCACCAAGGCATGTTACGGCAGCTTGTACAGCATGAATATATATATATATATATATATATATATATATATATATATATATCTCCCTCAAGCTGCCACCTTATCGTGGTCGGGGAGTTTGCGTACCCGGATGATCCTAGGAGCTATGTTGTCGGGGGCTTTGTGCTCCTTGTAGGGTCTCCCAAGGCAAACAGGTCCTAGGTGATGGGTCAGACTAAGGGCAGTTCAGAACCTCCATGACCAGTAAAAAATCAAGGACCGAGACGTCGCCCGGTATGGCGGAGCCGGGGCCCCACCCTGGAGCCAGGCCTGGGGTTGGGGCTCGCATGTGAGCGCCTGCAGGTCGGGCCCTGCAGAGGGGGCCATGGGGGTCGGGTGCAGAGAGGATTGGGTGGCGGTCGAGGGTGGGTGGCCCGGCGGCCTGGTCCATGCTCACAGCCCCTGGCTGTTGGGACGTGGAATGCCACCTCGCTGGGGGGGAAGGAGCCTGAGCTTGTGTGGGAGGTTGAGAGATACCGACTAGAGATAGTCGGGCTCACCTCCACGCACAGCTTGGGCTCTGGCACCCAACTCCTGGAGAGGGGCTGGACGCTTCATTTTTCTGGCGTTGCCCATGGGGAGAGGCGGAGAGCTGGGGTCGCATTGCTTATTGCTCCCCAGCTCAGTCGCCATGTGTTGGAGTTCACTCCGGTGAACGAGAGGGTCGCATCCCTACGCCTTCGGGTCGGGGACAGGTCTCTCACCGTTGTTTCGGTCTACGGACCGAGCAGCAGTGCAGAGTACTCGACCTTCCTGGAGTCCCTGGGAGGGGTACTAGATAGCACTCCGACTGGGGACTCCATTGTTCTCCTGGGGGATTTCAACGCCCACGTGGGCGGCGACAGTGAGACATGGAGGGGGTTGATCGGGAAGCACAGCATCCCTGATCTGAACCCGAGTGGTGTTCAGTTGTTGGACTTCTGTGCTAGTCACAGTTTGTCCATCACGAACACCATGTTCGAGCACAAGGGTGTCCATAAGTGCACGTGGCACCAGGATACCCTGAGCCGGAGGTCGATGATCGACTTTGTAGTCGTATCATCTGACCTTCGGCCACGTGTCTCGGACACTCGAGTGAAGAGAGGGGCAGAGCTGTCGACCGATCACCACCTGGTGGTGAGTTGGATCCGCTGGGAGGGGAGGAAGCCGGTCAGACCTGGCAGGCCCAAACGTATCGTGAGGGTCTGCTGGGAACGACTGGCGGAACCCTCTGTCAGCGAGGTCTTCAACTCCCGCCTCCGGGAGAGCTTCTCCCAGATCCCCGGGGAGGTTGGAGACATGGAGTCTGAGTGGACCATGTTCTCCACCTCCATTGTCGATGCGGCCGCTCGTAGCTGTGGTCACAAGGTCTCTGGTGCCTGTCGCGGCGGCAATCCCCGAACCCAGTGGTGGACACCGGAAGTAAAGGATGCCGTCAAGCTGAAGAAGGAGTCCTACTTATCTTTGTTGGTAGGTTGGACCCCAGAGGCAGCTGACAGGTACTGGCAGGCCAAGTATGCCGCAGCCCGTGCGGTCGCAGAGGCAAAAACCTGGGTCTGGGAGGAGTTCGGGGAGACCATGGAGGAGGACCATCGGTTGGCCTTGAAGAGATTCTGGCAAACCGTCCGACACTTCAGGAGGCGGAAGCAGCTCTCCACCAGCACTGTTTACGGTGCGGGTGGGGAGCTGTTGACCCTGACTGGGGATGTTGTCCGACGGTGGAAGGGGTACTTCGAAGATCTCCTCAATCCCATCGTCATGTCTTCCGAAGAGGAAGCAGAGACTTGGGACTCAGAGGCAGACTCATCCATTACCCAGGCCGAAGTCACCGAGGTGGTTAGAAAGCTCCTCGGTGGCAAGGCTCCTGGGGTGGATGAAAAATTGTCTTGGCTGACACGCCTCTGCAACATCACGTGGCGATCAGGGACAGTGCCTCTGGATTGGCAGACCGGGGTGGTGGTCCCTCTGTTTAAGAAGGGGGACCGGAGGGTGTGTTCCAACTATAGGGGGATCACACTCCTCAGCCTCCCTGGTAAGGTCTATTCCAGAGTACTGGAGAGGAGAATTCGACCAATGGTCGAACCTCGGATTCAGGAGGAGCAGTGTGGATTTCGTCCTGGTCGCGGCACACTGGACCAGCTCTACACGCTCCATCGGGTGCTCGAGGGTTCATGGGAGTTCGCCCAACCAGTCCACATCTGTTTTCTGGATCTGGAGAAAGCGTTCGACCGTGCCCCTCGGGGCACCCTGTGGGGAGTGCTCCGGGAGTCCGGGGTCCTTTGCTAAGGGCTATCCGGTCCCTGTACAACCGCAGCAGGAGCTTGGTTCGCATTGCCGGTAGTAAGTCAAACCTGTTTTCAGTACACGCTGGCCTCTGCCAGGGCTGCCCTTTGTCACCAGTTCTGTGCATTATTTTTATGGACAGAATTTCTAGGCGCAGCCAGGGTGTAGAGGGGGTCTGGTTTGGGAACCACAGAATCTCATCTCTGCTGTTTGCGGACGATGTGGTTCTGTTGGCTTCATCAAATCAGGACCTTCAGCGTGCACTGGGGAGTGTGAAGCATCCGGGATGAAAATCAGCACCTCCAAATCCGAAGCCATTGTTCTCGACCGGAAAAAGGTGCTTTACCCTCTTCAGGTCGGTGGAGTGTCCTTGCCTCAAGTGGAGGAGTTTAAGTATCTCGGGGTCTTGTTCATGAGTGAGGGACGGATGGAGCATGAGATCGATAGACGGATCGGTGCAGCATCTGCACTGATGCGGTCGCTGTATCGGACCGTCGTGGTGAAGAGAGAGCTGAGTAGGGGGGCAAAGCTCTCGATTTACCGATCAATCTATGTTCCGATCCTCACCTATGGTCATGACATTTGGCTCATGTCCGAAAGAACGAGATCGCGAGTACAAGCAGCCGAGATGAGTTTCCTCCGCAGGGTGGCTGAGCGCTCCCTTAGAGATAGGGTGAGGAGTTTGGTCACTCGGGAGGAGCTCGGAGTCGAGCCGCTGTTCCTCCACGTCGAAAGGAGTCAGTTGAGGTGGCTCGGGCATCTTTTCCGGATGCCCCCTGGACCCTCACTGGAGAGGTGTTCCAGGAACGTACCATTGGGAGGAGGCCCCGGGGAAGACCCAGGACACGCTGGAGGGACTACATCTCTCGGCTGGCTTGGGAACGCCTTGGGGTTCCCCCGGAGAAGCTGGGGGAGGTGTGTGTGGATCGGGAGGTCTGGGCGGCTTTGCTTGAGCTGCTGCCCCCACGACCCGACTCCGGATAAAGCGGAAGAAAATGGATGGATGGATATATATATATATATATATATATATATATATATATATATATATATATATATATATATATATATATATATATACAGAGCATCCAGAAAGCATTCATAGCGCTTCACTTTTTCCACATTTTGTTATGTTACAGTCTTATTCCAAAATGGTGTCAATAAATTTCAAATTTCTACTCACAACACCCCATAATGACATCATGAAAAAGTGTTTTGTTTTTTATTTTTGCAAATTTATTAAAAATAAAAAACTAAGAAATCACGTGTACATAAGTATTCACAGCCTTTGCTCAATAAATGGACTGCATTTATATCGCGCTTTTCCATCTGCATCAGACGCTCAAAGCGCTTTACAACAATGCGTCACAATTACGTTGATGTGAGGCTGCTACCATGCAAAGCGCTCACTACACACTAGGGGCAACTAGGGGATTAAGGACCTTGTCCAAGGGCTCTTAGTGATTTTCCGGTCAGGCTGGGATTTGAACCCAGGATCCTCTGGTCTCAAGCCCAACAATTAACCAGTAGACCAGGGGTGCCCAAGTTTGGTCCTCAAGATCTACCTTCCTGCTAACGAGCCAATGAAAGGCTCGTTAGCAGGCTTTTAATGAGCATTTAATTGGATTCAGATGTGGTAGATCTTGAGGACCAAATTTGGGCACCCCTGCAGTTGACCATCACCCCCCCAAAACTTAATACTCAGTACTTTGTTGATGCAACTCTGGCAGCAATTACAGCCTCAAGTCTTCTTGAATATGATGCCACAAGCTTGGTGCACCTATCTTTGGGCAGTTTGGTTCATTCTTCTTTGCAGCACCTTTCAAGCTCCATCAAGATGGCTAGGGAGCGTCGATGCACAGCCATTTTCAGATCTCTCCAGAGATGTTCAATCAGATTCAGGTCTGGGCTCTGGCTGGGCCACTCAAGGACATTCACAGAGTTGTCCTGAAGCCACTCCTTTGGTATCTTGGCTGTGTGTTTAGGGTCATTGTCTTGCTGAAAGATGAACCTTCGCCCCAGTCTGAGGTCAAGAGCGCTCTAGAGAAGGTTTTCATCCAGGATGTCTCTGTACATTGCTGCATTCATCTTTCCCTCAATCCTGACTAGTCTCCCCATTCCTGCTGCTGAAAAACATCCCCACAGCATGATGCTGCCACCACCATGCTTCACTGTAGGGATGGTGTCTGGTTTCCTCCAAACATGATGCCAAAGAGTTCAATCTTTGTCTCATCAGACCAGAGAATTTTGTTTCTCCTGGTCTGAGAGTCCTTCAGGTGCCTTTTGTCAAACTCCAGGTGGGCTGCCATGTGCCTTTTACTAAGGAGTGGCTTCCGTCTGGACACTCTGCCATACAGGCCTGATTGGTGGATTGCTGCAGAAATGGTTGTCCTTCTGGAAGGTTCTCCTCTCTCCACAGAGGAATGCTGGAGGTCTGACAGAGTGACCATCAGGTTCTTGGTCATCTCCCTGACTAAGGCCCTTCTCCCCCTATCGCTCAGTTTAGATGGGCGGACAGCTCTAGGAAGAGTCCTGGTAGAGCTGAACTTCTTCCATTTACAGATGATGGAGGCCACTGTGCTCATTGGGACCTTCAAAGCATCAGAAATGTTTCTGTACCCTTCCACAGATTTGTGCCTCCAGACAATCCTGTCTCAGAGCTCTACAGACAATTCCTTTGACTTCATGCTTGGTTTGTGCTCTGACTGTCAAGTGTGGGACCTTATATGTAGACAGGTGTGTGTCTTTCCAAATCATGTCCAATCCATTGACTTTACCCCAGGTGGACTCCAATTAAGGTGTAGAAACATCTCAAGGATGATCAGTGGAAACAGGAGGCACCTAAACTCAATTTTGAGCTTCATGGCAAAGACTGTGGATACTTATGTACATGTGATTTCTTAGTTTGCTTATTTTTAATAAATTTGCACAAATCTCAACAACAACAAAAAAACTTTTCCACATTGTTATTATGGGGTACTGTGAGTAGAATTGTGAAGAATTTTTTTTATCCATTTTGTAATAAGACTGTAACATAACAAAATTTGGAAAAAGTGAAGTGCTGTGAATACTTTCCGGATGTGCTGTATATGAACCACTTGAATATGTTTCAGTAAATAATAAACTTTTAAGTCAGATAAGTTTAATTTTGAAAGTGTGCATTAAATAAATTGCAAGTTTCATAAAATTAACTGAAACTTAGTGCTGCACCTCTCCTAGTGGCATAGAGCCCAATTTGAAAAGTATTGCTTTAATAATACTGCAAAAAATATTTTAAAATCACAAAATGTTAAGTTTTTAAAAATACTATAATAGAAGTTTTAAGACTAAACTGTACAAAATTTAGCCTGGAAAAAGAGTCTGTTGCTCTATAAAAAAGCCCTCCGTAAAGCTAGGACATCTTTCTACTCATCACTAATTGAAGAAAATAAGAACAACCCCAGGTTTCTTTTCAGCACTGTAGCCAGGCTGACAAAGAGTCAGAGCTCTATTGAGCTGAGTATTCCATTAACTTTAACTAGTAATGACTTCATGACTTTCTTTGCTAACAAAATTTTAACTATTAGAGAAAAAATTACTCATAACCATCCCAAAGACGTATCGTTATCTTTGGCTGCTTTCAGTGATGCCGGTATTTGGTTAGACTCTTTCTCTCCGATTGTTCTGTCTGAGTTATTTTCATTAGTTATAAGTAATTAAACCATTACTTAAAAAGCCATCACTTGACCCAGCTATCTTAGCTAATTATAGGCCAATCTCCAACCTTCCTTTTCTCTCAAAAATTCTTGAAAGGGTAGTTGTAAAACAGCTAACTGATCATCTGCAGAGGAATGGTCTATTTGAAGAGTTTCAGTCAGGTTTTAGAATTCATCATAGTACAGAAACAGCATTAGTAAAGGTTACAAATGATCTTCTTATGGCCTCGGACAGTGGACTCATCTCTGTGCTTGTTCTGTTAGACCTCAGTGCTGCTTTTGATACTGTTGACCATAAAATTTTATTACAGAGATTAGAGCATGCCATAGGTATTAAAGGCACTGCGCTGCGGTGGTTTGAATCATATTTGTTTAATAGATTACAATTTGTTCATGTAAATGGGGAATCTTCTTCACAGACTAAAGTTAATTATGGAGTTCCACAAGGTTCTGTGCTAGGACCAATTTTATTCACTTTATACATGCTTCCCTTAGGCAGTATTATTAGACGGTATTGCTTAAATTTTCATTGTTACGCAGATGATACCCAGCTTTATCTATCCATGAAGCCAGAGGACACACACCAATTAGCTAAACTGCAGGATTGTCTTACAGACATAAAGACATGGATGACCTCTAATTTCCTGCTTTTAAACTCAGATAAATCTGAAGTTATTGTACTTGGCCCCACAAATCTTAGAAACATGGTGTCTAACCAGATCCTTACTCTGGATGGCATTACCCTGACCTCTAGTAATACTGTGAGAAATCTTGGAGTCATTTTTGATCAGGATATGTCATTCAAAGCGCATATTAAACAAATATGTAGGACTGCTTTTTTGCATTTACGCAATATCTCTAAAATCAGAAAGGTCTTGTCTCAGAGTGATGCTGAAAAACTAATTCATGCATTTATTTCCTCTAGGCTGGACTATTGTAATTCATTATTATCAGGTTGTCCTAAAAGTTCCCTAAAAAGCCTTCAGTTAATTCAAAATGCTGCAGCTAGAGTACTGACGGGGACTAGAAGGAGAGAGCATATCTCACCCATATTGGCCTCTCTTCATTGGCTTCCTGTTAATTCTAGAATAGAATTTAAAATTCTTCTTCTTACTTATAAGGTTTTGAATAATCAGGTCCCATCTTATCTTAGGGACCTCGTAGTACCATATCACCCCAATAGAGCGCTTCGCTCTCAGACTGCAGGCTTACTTGTAGTTCCTAGGGTTTGTAAGAGTAGAATGGGAGGCAGAGCCTTCAGCTTTCAGGCTCCTCTCCTGTGGAACCAGCTCCCAATTCAGATCAGGGAGACAGACACCCTCTCTACTTTTAAGATTAGGCTTAAAACTTTCCTTTTTGCTAAAGCTTATAGTTAGGGCTGGATCAGGTGACCCTAAACCATCCCTTAGTTATGCTGCTATAGACGTAGACTGCTGGGGGGTTCCCATGATGCACTGTTTCTTTCTCTTTTTGCTCTGTATGCACCACTCTGCATTTAATCATTAGTGATTGATCTCTGCTCCCCTCCACAGCATGTCTTTTTCCTGGTTCTCTCCCTCAGCCCCAACCAGTCCCAGCAGAAGACTGCCCCTCCCTGAGCCTGGTTCTGCTGGAGGTTTCTTCCTGTTAAAAGGGAGTTTTTCCTTCCCACTGTAGCCAAGTGCTTGCTCACAGGGGGTCGTTTTGACCGTTGGGGTTTTACATAATTGTTGTATGGCCTTGCCTTGCAATATAGAGCGCCTTGGGGCAGCTGTTTGTTGTGATTTGGCGCTATATAAAAAAAAAATTGATTGATTGATTGAAAATTTTAAATTTCATGAGCATATTTGCACGCCGGTAAAACCTTCTGGTTTCTGGTCCTGAAAACAGTGTGACTGACAGGTCGGGCTCCTGACCAGACTCCGCTGGACGCGTCTGTTTCTGCTCCGAGTCCTCTGCAGTTTGACTCGGAGTCTCTGCAGCTCCTCTGGTCTCTGCTCTGAGTCCTCAGCTCCACCCCAGGATGCCCAATCCTGATCGGGGTCCTGCTGGACCTGCTCTCTGTTAGTCCTAGTCTGCTCCTCATCAGGACCAATGAACCTGTACGCAACAGGATGATATTTGAGCAGTTTTAAACAAAACACCTCACTTTCATGTTTTCATTCATTTTAGATTATTACACTTCATTAAAGGACAAAACAGCCTAATTACAAATTTCAACTCAATCATTTTAAATTCTCCAAAACAAAAATGGCAAAAAACGATATTTTTTTCTGCATTTGTTTGATCTTTGTTATTAAAATCAATGTTGTGACTCCTTAAATTCATCACAGTAATCACCGTTATTCACGTCTTTTCATTGGTTTATCTCCTGCTGGACGCGCCGGGACGAGGATGGAGAACCGCGCTCCGTTCATCCAGAACCAAATCCACCTTGGACCATTTGTTTTCCAAACGTGACTTCAGTGCGACACTCGAAGGACTCGCTTCAAAAGTCTGACGCACAACATCAACATCATGACCGACTTTGTTTATGTGAGTGATTCATCTCAGCAGCTCAAATTTACAGCTGAAAGTTCTGCAGTTTTTTCTTTTTACACGTTTATCCTTCTGATCCGACAGTAAATGGACTGCATTTATATAGCGCTTTTCCATCTGCATCAGACGCTCAAAGCGCTTTACAATTATGCCTCACATTCACCCCAATGTCAGGGTGCTGCCATACAAGGCGCTCACTACACACCGGGAGCAACTAGGGGATTAAAAACCTTGCCCAAGGGCCCTTAGTGATTTAACAGTCAGGCAGGGATTTGAACCCATGATCTTCTGGGCTTCAGTCCAGGATTTGAACCCATGATCTTCTGGACTCAAGCCCAACACCTTAACCACTAGACCATCACCTCCCCTCTGTAGATTTACTGAAGTATTAGTGTCCGACAGTAATACTTCAGTACTGTGGTTTTACTGTAGTACCTGCAGTTTCTTTCCCCTGTGGTCAGGCCCAGCTCATCAGAGTCCAACATGGCTGCGGTGACCTGATCCAGCTGGGACCTGGTCTGATCCAGCTGGGACCTGGTCTGATCCAGCTGGGACCTGGTCTGCTGTAACTGGGTTTTGGATTCTGTGTGCTGGGTTCTGCTCTGGTCTAGCTGGTCCTGAAGTTTTTCAACAGTTTTCAGGAGACTTGCATTGTCCTCCTGTAAGGAGAAGGAGACACACACACACACACATATATCAGCTTCTTGCTGTAGGATACTCAGGCAGGAGAAACCAGTATTCAGACTCTGGGCCCAGAAGCTCGTATCTGACCCGGGACCCACAGTCCTTGAACACCACTAAAGCTGCATGGAACGCAGAGGAAACCACTTAGCGTGAGCTCGCCTGTGATCGTGAGCAGGGTGTTGTCACTGTAAAAGACAGGGACTCGATCTCGTAAAGATTGTTTGTTGCCAACAGAAGCGTCACTCTGGTCTGATGTTTGAGGACTTGTGGAAACGTTGCACGTCAGAGGTCACTCAGGTCATCCCTCCAGGAACACAGCGGTTTCTGGTCACCAACCTCTAGGAACTGTACCACTGGACAGGCAGCTGGATCCAGTTACTGGTCTTCTTGGCTGGGAAAGTTCAGGTCTGGAGACTGATCCCTGAACCTGAAGTTGAGGAGGAACGGTGCTGAGACACAGTGGCCCACTTGGAGCTGCAGTGTGGTTTCATCTTCTTGTCCTACATGTGCTCTGTGAACGTGAGGAAGTAAGACGTCGTGGGTCTCAGGGTGCCGGGTCCTGTTTTTGGGTGGTTGGAGTCAGAGCGAGGTCATCAGGGTGGAACGTTTTGTAGCTCAGGTGAGATGGTTGATCGGAGTGCATTGTCCTCTGGAGGTCTTCTGGTACATGTGGACCGTGTTGCTGCAGTCCAGACCCGGGTCAGTGGAAATCTGGGCTCTGCTTCTTTTCCCCTCAGAGGATTCACACTGGACTTATTTTTATTGTGTGAACCCAGACGTTGTGACATCACCGACCTTCTGGCTCCGCCCATCCACAATGATGGTCAATAAAATTGGCACTGAAACTTCGCGGTGAGACGGCTGTCTCCAGGTTACCTGTCCCAGTGTCATCTGCTGGTTTAGCTCCTCCCTCAGATGTTGAAGCTCTGCATCAAGCTCCGCCTCCTTTCTGCTGCTTTGAAGCTGACTGTCTCTCAGAGCCTCGACTTCCTGCCGCAAGGACAACAGCTCCTCCTGCTGGACAGTCATGTCCTACACACAACATGAAGAAAACGCAAACATTACTTTGATTTATTCTTAAAATGAGCTTTAAAAATGTGATTAAATACAGCCTGACTTTGAACTATGCTGCAAAAATAAGTTTAGTAATTTAGAAACATCAGACATTTAGCAGCTTTTTAATTATTAATTAATTATTTTTACACACTAAATGTACTAAAATGTTTACACAGTGCTGTTCACACACACTGATAAGTCACCGCGTGGTCTATGAGGAGGACGTCCAGTTCAAATCCTCTTTCTGTCTCTGACCTGTTTGTGGATCCTGGCAGCATCATCCATCTGCCCCTGCAAGTCCTCCAGGTGGCGCTGCAGGGCCTGGTTTTCAGTCTGCAGCCTGTCGACCTGCTGACGAGCGCATCGGGCCTGAAACACAGCGGGAGTCACATCAGCGACATTCACACGAGACACCGAAGACTTCAGGTTCCTCACATGTGACAAAAGTCAGAATATTAAACAGAAAAACAACACAAGTGAACTTTTTAGTCTTTGGACAACTTTATGGTCCCTTCACACATAACACCACATTGGATGAAAGAAGCAGAAACTGGGCAAAAAAACGCAAACAAAAACAAAATGGGGAACTGCGAAAAGTTCCACCTGCTGTCGAGAGGGACACACTGTTGGACAGGCATGCGCAATACCATGGTGACGGTTTCGTGCTAAAGCACAGTGCGAGCACGCGGAACATGTGATACCATATCGCACCGCTGCTGTTGGCGAAAAAAAACACACAAAAAAATCACCACAATTTCTAATATTTAATCCCTTTTATTGAGCAGACAACACAAGTATGATCCTTCTGTTCCTCTGTAGATGACCCACAGTCATAGATGTGCAGTCATAGAATGACATGAATGAAGCAGTGCACCCTTATCATGTCATGTCTTATCATGCTGGGCCTGCATGTCCATGTGACCATCGCGCCGAAGGACATCACGTCATGTGGATCATAGCTCACATGGGTGATGTAACATTCAGATTGCCAGCTGAGTGTACAGCCGATCAGACGGTTCCTTTTCACATGGCACAGCCTTTTCATCGGGTTGTACAGTACAGGTTGGGTCAATCAATCAATCAACTTTTTTCTTGTATAGCGCCAAATCACAACAAACAGTTGCCCCAAGGCGCTCCACATTGCAAGGCAAGGCCATACAATAATTATGAAACACAGTCTACGTCTAAAGCAACATAACCAAGGGATGGTCCAGGGTCACCCGATCCAGCCCTAACTATAAGCCTTAGCGAAAAGGAAAGTTTTAAGCCTAATCTTAAAAGTAGAGAGGGTATCTGTCTCCCTGATCTGAATTGGGAGCTGGTTCCACAGGAGAGGAGCCTGAAAGCTGAAGGCTCTGCCTCCCATTCTACTCTTACAAACCCTAGGAACTACAAGTAAGCCCGCAGTCTGAGAGCGAAGCGCTCTAACGGGGTAATATGGTACTACGAGGTCCCTAAGATAAGATGGGACCTGATTATTCAAAACCTTATAAGTAAGAAGAAGAATTTTAAATTCTATTCTAGCATTAACAGGAAGCCAATGAAGGGAGGCCAACACGGGTGAGATATGCTCTCTCCTGCTAGTCCCCGTCAGTACTCTAGCTGCAGCATTCTGAACCAACTGAAGGCTTTTTAGGGAACTTTTAGGACAACCTGATAATAATGAATTACAATAGTCCAGCCTAGAGGAAACAAATGCATGAATTAGTTTTTCAGCATCACTCTGAGACAAGACCTTTCTGATTTTAGAGATATTGCGTAAATGCAAAAAGGCAGTCCTACATATTTGTTTAATATGCGCTTTGAATGACATATCCTGATCAAAAATAACTCCAAGATTTCTCACAGTATTACTAGAGATCAGGGAAATGCCATCCAGAGTAACGATCTGGTTAGACACCATGCTTCTAAGATTTGTGGGGCCAAGTACAATAACTTCAGTTTTATCTGAGTTTAAAAGCAGGAAATTAGAGGTCATCCATGTCTTTATGTCTGTAAGACAATCCTGCAGTTTAGCTAATTGGTGCGTATCCTCTGGCTTCATGGATAGATAAAGCTGGGTATCATCTGCGTAACAATGAAAATTTAAGCAATACCGTCTAATAATACTGCCCAAGGGAAGCATGTATAAAGTGAATAAAATTGGTCCTAGCACAGAACCTTGTGGAACTCCATAATTAACTTTAGTCTGTGAAGAAGATTCCCCATTTACATGAACAAACTGTAATCTATTAGACAAATATGATTCAAACCACCGCAGCGCAATGCCTTTAATACCTATGACATGCTCTAATCTCTGTAATAAAATTTTATGGTCAACAGTATCAAAAGCAGCACTGAGGTCCAACAGAACAAGCACAGAGATAAGTCCACTGTCCGAAGCCATAAGAAGATCATTTGTAACCTTCACTAATGCTGTTTCTGTACTATGATGAATTCTAAAACCTGACTGAAACTCTTCAAATAGACCATTCCTCTGCAGATGATCAGTTAGCTGTTTTACAACTACCCTCTCAAGAATCTTTGAGAGAAAAGGAAGGTTGGAGATTGGCCTATAATTAGCTAAGATAGCTGGGTCAAGTGATGGCTTTTTAAGTAATGGTTTAATTACTGCCACCTTAAAGGCCTGTGGTACATAACCAACTAACAAAGATAGATTGATCATATTTAAGATTGAAGCATTAAATAATGGTAGGACTTCCTTGAGCAGCCTGGCAGGAATGGGGTCTAATAAGCATGTTGATGGTTTGGATGAAGTAACTAATGAAAATAACTCAGACAGAACAATCGGAGAGAAAGAGTCTAACCAAATACCGGCATCACTGAAAGCAGCCAAAGATAACGATACATCTTTGGGATGGTTATGAGTAATTTTTTCTCTAATAGTCAAAATTTTGTTAGCAAAGAAAGTCATGAAGTCATTACTAGTTAAAGTTAATGGAATACTCAGCTCAATAGAGCTCTGACTCTTTGTCAGCCTGGCTACAGTGCTGAAAAGAAACCTGGGGTTGTTCTTATTTTCTTCAATTAGTGATGAGTAGAAAGATGTCCTAGCTTCACGAAGGGCTTTCTTATAGAGCAACAAACTCTTTTTCCAGGCTAAGTGAAGATCTTCTAAATTAGTGAGACGCCATTTCCTCTCCAACTTACGGGTTATCTGCTTTAAGCTACGAGTTTGTGAGTTATACCACGGAGTCAGACACTTCTGATTTAAAGCTCTCTTTTTCAGAGGAGCTACAGCATCCAAAGTTGTCTTCAATGAGGATGTAAAACTATTGACAAGATACTCTAACTCCCTTACAGAGTTTAGGTAGCTACTCTGCTCTGTGTTGGTATATGACATTAGAGAACATAAAGAAGGAATCATATCCTTAAACCTAGTTACAGCGCTTTCTGAAAGACTTCTAGTGTAATGAAACTTATTCCCCACTGCAGGGTAGTCCATCAGGGTAAATGTAAATGTTATTAAAAAATGATCAGACAAAAGGGAGTTTTCAGGGAATACTGTTAAGTCTTCTATTTCCATACCATAAGTCAGAACAAGATCTAAAATATGATTAAAGTGGTGGGTGGACTCATTTACTTTTTGAGCAAAGCCGATAGAGTCTAATAATAGATTAAATGCAGTGTTGAGGCTGTCATTCTCAGCATCTGTGTGGATGTTAAAATCGCCCACTATAATTATCTTATCTGAGCTAAGCACTAAGTCAGACAAAAGGTCTGAAAATTCACAGAGAAACTCACAGTAACGACCAGGTGGACGATAGATAATAACAAATAAAACTGGTTTTTGGGACTTCCAATTTGGATGGACAAGACTAAGAGACAAGCTTTCAAATGAATTAAAGCTCTGTCTAGGTTTTTGATTAATTAATAAGCTGGAATGGAAGATTGCTGCTAATCCTCCGCCCCGGCCCGTGCTACGAGCATTCTGACAGTTAGTGTGACTCGGGGGTGTTGACTCATTTAAACTAACATATTCATCCTGCTGTAACCAAGTTTCTGTTAGGCAGAATAAATCAATACGTTGATCAATTATTATATCATTTACCAACAGGGACTTAGAAGAAAGAGACCTAATGTTTAATAGACCACATTTAACTGTTTTAGTCTGTGGTGCAATTGAAGGTGCTATATTATTTTTTCTTTTTGAATTTTTATGCTTAAATAGATTTTTGCTAGTTATTGGTGGTCTGGGAGCAGGCACCGTCTCTACGGGGATGGGGTAATAGGGGGATGGCAGGGGGAGAGAAGCTGCAGAGAGGTGTATAAGACCACAGCTCTGCCTCCTGGTCCCAACGCTAGACAGTCACAGTTTGGAGGATCCCAAAAAATTGGCCAGATTTCTAGAAATGAGAGCTGCTCCCTCTAAAGTGGGATGGATGCCGTCTCTCCTAACAAGACCAGGTTTTCCCCAGAAGCTTTGCCAATTATCAATGAAGCCCACCTCATTTTTTGGACACCACTCAGACAGACAGCAATTCAAGGAGAACATGCGGCTAAACATGTCACTCCCGGTCTGATTGGGGAGGGGCCCAGAGAAAACAACAGAGTCCGACATTGTTTTTGCAAAGTTACACACCGATTCAATGTTAATTTTAGTGACCTCCGATTGGCGTAACCGAGTGTCATTACTGCCGACGTGAATTACAATCTTACCAAATTTACGCTTAGCCTTAGCCAGCAATTTCAAATGTCCTTCGATGTCGCCTGCTCTGGCCCCCGGAAGACAATTGACAATGGTTGCTGGTGTCGCTAACTTCACATTTCTCAAAACAGAGTCGCCAATAACCAGAGTTTGATCCTCGGCGAGTGTATCGTCGAGTGGGGAAAAACGGTTAGAGATGTGAACGGGTTGACGGTGTACACGGGGCTTCTGTTTAGGGCTACGCTTCCTCCTCACAGTCACCCAGTCAGCCTGCCTTCCCGACTGCACGGGGTCTGCCAGGGGGGAACTAACGGCGGCTAAGCTACCTTGGTCCGCACCGACTACAGGGGCCTGGCTAGCTGTAGAATTTTCCACGGTGCGGAGCCGAGCCACCAATTCGCCCAGCCTGGCCTCCAAAGCTACGAATAAGCTGCACTTATTACATGTACCGTTACTGCTAAAAGAGGCCGAGGAATAACTAAACATTTCACACCCAGAGCAGAAAAGTACGGGAGAGACAGGAGAAGCCGCCATGCTAAAACGGCTAAGAGCTAGTAGCTACGCTAAGCTAGCGGATTCCCAAACAGGGAATCCGACACTAGACAGGCTGTGGAGCAGCACAGGTAACGCACGACAACAGTGCTAAAATAAAATAAAAATCCACTAGACAGGCTGTGGAGCAGCACAGGTAACGCACAACAACAGTGCTAAAAAATAAAATAAAATAAAAATAAAAATCCACTGGACAGGCTGTAAAGCAGCACAGGTAACGCACAACAACAGTGCTAAAAAATAAAATAAAAATAAAAATCCACTGGACAGGCTGTGGAGCAGCACAGGTAACGCACAACAACAGTGCTATAAAATAAAATAAAAATAAAAATCCACTGGACAGGCTGTGGAGCAGCACAGGTAACGCACAACAACAGTGCTAAAAAATAAAATAAAAATAAAAATCCACTGGACAGGCTGTGGAGCAGCACAGGTAACGCACAACAACAGTGCTAAAACAAAATAAAAATCCACTAGACAGGCTGTGGAGCAGCACAGGTAACGCACGACAACAGTGCTAAAACAAAATAAAAATCCACTAGACAGGCTGTGGAGCAGCACAGGTAACGCACAACAACAGTGCTAAAAAATAAAATAAAAATAAAAATCCACTGGACAGGCTGTGGAGCAGCACAGGCAACGCACGACAACAGTGCTAAAACAAAATAAAAATCCACTAGACAGGCTGTGGAGCAGCACAGGTAACGCACGACAACAGCGCTAAATAAAATCCACTGGACAGGCTGTGGAGCAGCACAGGTAACGCACGACAACAGCGCCCAAAAAAATAAAATAAAAATCAAAATCCACTGGACAGGCTGTGGAGCAGCACAGGTAACGCACGACAACAGTGGTAAAAAATAAAATAAAAATCCACTGGACAGGCTGTGGAGCAGCACAGGTAACGCACGACAACAGTGCTAAAAAATAAAATAAAAATCCACTGGACAGGCTGTGGAGCAGCACAGGTAACGCACGACAACAGTGGTAAAAAATAAATAAATAAATAAATAAAATAATAAAATAAAAATAAAAATCCACTGGACAGGCTGTGGAGCAGCACAGGTAACGCACGACAACAGTGGTAAAAAATAAAATAAAAATCCACTGGACAGGCTGTGGAGCAGCACAGGTAACGCACGACAACAGTGCTAAAAAATAAATAAATAAATAAAATAAAATAATAAAATAAAAATAAAAATCCACTGGACAGGCTGTGGAGCAGCACAGGTAACGCACGACAACAGTGGTAAAAAATAAAATAAAAATCCACTGGACAGGCTGTGGAGCAGCACAGGTAACGCACGACAACAGTGCTAAAAAATAAATAAATAAATAAAATAAAATAATAAAATAAAAATCCACTGGACAGGCTGCGGAGCAGCACAGGTAACACACGACAACAGTGCTAAAATAAAATCAAAATCCACTAGACAGGCTGTGGAGCAGCACAGGTAACGCACGACAACAGTGGTAAAAAATAAATAAATAAATAAAATAAAATAATAAAATAAAATAAAAATCCACTGGACAGGCTGTGGAGCAGCACAGGTAACGCACGACAACAGTGGTAAAAAATAAATAAATAAATAAAATAAAATAATAAAATAAAAATAAAAATCCACTGGACAGGCTGTGGAGCAGCACAGGTAACGCACGACAACAGTGGTAAAAAATAAATAAATAAATAAAATAAAATAATAAAATAAAAATAAAAATCCACTGGACAGGCTGTGGAGCAGCACAGGTAACGCACGACAACAGTGGTAAAAAATAAAATAAAAATCCACTGGACAGGCTGTGGAGCAGCACAGGTAACGCACGACAACAGTGCTAAAAAATAAATAAATAAATAAAATAAAATAATAAAATAAAAATAAAAATCCACTGGACAGGCTGTGGAGCAGCACAGGTAACGCACGACAACAGTGGTAAAAAATAAAATAAAAATCCACTGGACAGGCTGTGGAGCAGCACAGGTAACGCACGACAACAGTGCTAAAAAATAAATAAATAAATAAAATAAAATAATAAAATAAAAATCCACTGGACAGGCTGCGGAGCAGCACAGGTAACACACGACAACAGTGCTAAAATAAAATCAAAATCCACTAGACAGGCTGTGGAGCAGCACAGGTAACGCACGACAACAGTGGTAAAAAATAAATAAATAAATAAAATAAAATAATAAAATAAAAATAAAAATCCACTGGACAGGCTGTGGAGCAGCACAGGTAACGCACGACAACAGTGGTAAAAAATAAAATAAAAATCCACTGGACAGGCTGTGGAGCAGCACAGGTAACGCACGACAACAGTGCTAAAAAATAAATAAATAAATAAAATAAAATAATAAAATAAAAATCCACTGGACAGGCTGCGGAGCAGCACAGGTAACACACGACAACAGTGCCAAAAAAAATAAAATCAAAATCCACTGGACAGGCTGTGGAGCAGCACAGGTAACGCACAACAACAGTGCTAAAAAATAAAATAAAAATAAAAATCCACTGGACAGGCTGTGGAGCAGCACAGGCAACGCACGACAACAGTGCTAAAACAAAATAAAAATCCACTAGACAGGCTGTGGAGCAGCACAGGTAACGCACGACAACAGTGCTAAAACAAAATAGAAATCCACTAGACAGGCTGTGGAGCAGCACAGGTAACGCACAACAACAGTGCTAAAAAATAAAATAAAAATAAAAATCCACTGGACAGGCTGTGGAGCAGCACAGGCAACGCACGACAACAGTGGTAAAAAATAAAATAAAAATCCACTGGACAGGCTGTGGAGCAGCACAGGTAACGCACGACAACAGTGCTAAAACAAAATAAAAATCCACTAGACAGGCTGTGGAGCAGCACAGGTAACGCACGACAACAGCGCTAAATAAAAATCCACTGGACAGGCTGTGGAGCAGCACAGGTAACGCACGACAACAGTGCTAAAAAATAAAATAAAAATCCACTGGACAGGCTGTGGAGCAGCACAGGTAACACACGACAACAGTGCTAAAAAATAAAATAAAAATCCACTGGACAGGCTGTGGAACAGCACAGGTAACGCACGACAACAGTGCTAAAAAATAAAATAAAAATCCACTGAACAGGCTGTGGAGCAGCACAGGTAACGCACGACAACAGTGCTAAAAATAAAATAAAATAAAAATCCACTGGACAGGCTGTGGAGCAGCACAGGCAACGCACGACAACAGTGCTAAAACAAAATAAAAATCCACTAGACAGGCTGTGGAGCAGCACAGGTAACGCACGACAACAGTGCTAAAACAAAATAGAAATCCACTAGACAGGCTGTGGAGCAGCACAGGTAACGCACGACAACAGTGCTAAAAAATAAAATAAAAATAAAAATCCACTGGACAGGCTGTGGAGCAGCACAGGCAACGCACGACAACAGTGCTAAAACAAAATAAAAATCCACTAGACAGGCTGTGGAGCAGCACAGGTAACGCACGACAACAGTGCTAAAACAAAATAGAAATCCACTAGACAGGCTGTGGAGCAGCACAGGTAACGCACAACAACAGTGCTAAAAAATAAAATAAAAATAAAAATCCACTGGACAGGCTGTGGAGCAGCACAGGCAACGCACGACAACAGTGGTAAAAAATAAAATAAAAATCCACTGGACAGGCTGTGGAGCAGCACAGGTAACGCACAACAACAGTGCTAAAACAAAATAAAAATCCACTAGACAGGCTGTGGAGCAGCACAGGTAACGCACGACAACAGTGCTAAAACAAAATAAAAATCCACTAGACAGGCTGTGGAGCAGCACAGGTAACGCACGACAACAGCGCTAAATAAAAATCCACTGGACAGGCTGTGGAGCAGCACAGGTAACGCACGACAACAGTGCTAAAAAATAAAATAAAAATCCACTGGACAGGCTGTGGAGCAGCACAGGTAACACACGACAACAGTGCTAAAAAATAAAATAAAAATCCACTGGACAGGCTGTGGAGCAGCACAGGTAACACACGACAACAGTGCTAAAAAATAAAATAAAAATCCACTGGACAGGCTGTGGAACAGCACAGGTAACGCACGACAACAGTGCTAAAAAAATAAAATAAAAATCCACTGGACAGGCTGTGGAGCAGCACAGGTAACGCACGACAACAGTGCTAAAAAATAAAATAAAAATCCACTGGACAGGCTGTGGAGCAGCACAGGTAACGCACGACAACAGTGCTAAAAAATAAAATAAAAATCCACTGAACAGGCTGTGGAGCAGCACAGGTAACGCACGACAACAGTGCTAAAAAATAAAATAAAAATCCACTGGACAGGCTGTGGAGCAGCACAGGTAACGCACGACAACAGTGCTAAAAAATAAAATAAAAATCCACTGGACAGGCTGTGGAGCAGCACAGGTAACGCACGACAACAGTGCTAAAAAATAAAATAAAAATCCACTGAACAGGCTGTGGAGCAGCACAGGTAACGCACGACAACAGTGCTAAAAAATAAAATAAAAATCCACTGGACAGGCTGTGGAGCAGCACAGGTAACGCACGACAACAGTGCTAAAAAATAAAATAAAAATCCACTGAACAGGCTGTGGAGCAGCACAGGTAACGCACGACAACAGTGCTAAAAAATAAAATAAAAATCCACTGAACAGGCTGTGGAGCAGCACAGGTAACACACGACAACAGTGCTAAAAATAAAATAAAAATCCACTGAACAGGCTGTGGAGCAGCACAGGTAACACACGACAACAGCGCCAAAAAATAAAATAAAAATCCACTGGACAGGCTGTGGAGCAGCACAGGTAACACACGACAACAGCGCCAAAAAATAAAATAAAAATCCACTGGACAGGCTGTGGAGCAGCACAGGTAACACACGACAACAGTGCTAAAAATAAAATAAAAATCCACTGACAGGCTGTGGAGCAGCACAGGTAACACACGACAACAGTGCTAAAAATAAAATAAAAATCCACTGGACAGGCTGTGGAACAGCACAGGTAACACACGACAACAGCGCCAAAAAATAAAATAAAAATCCACTGGACAGGCTGTGGAGCAGCACAGGTAACACACGACAACAGCGCCAAAAATAAAATAAAAATCCACTGGACAGGCTGTGGAGCAGCACAGGTAACGCACGACAACAGTGCTAAAAAATAAAATAAAAATAAAAACGAAAGCGTTAGCAAGCTAGTTAGCTTGCCAACGCTGATGAAGGTTAGCTGATAAAAGAGCTCCGTCGCGATGCTTCGACCGTTAGAGGTCTTCTTTAGGCGTTGGAGCACGGTGAAAAAGTAAAAAAAAGTTAAAAAGTCTTGAAAAAGACTGTTAATTCAAAGAACTCAAACAGCTCAGTTCAAACAGCTAACAGATACAGCAGAACACCGCTGTGCTCCGGAACCAGAAAAAAGTCCACCCACCACCACATCAGACACCACACCGTCTCCAGCAAGGACGGTCGCATTCCCCCCCTCTCCTCTCCACCTTTTTCTGTTCTGTATCTCTGCTCCGACCTTCAAAGTCTCAGCTTCACCAGACTGTGAATTTGATCAGGTGGTCTCTCAACGCTATTGACACCATTTTTTTTCAACAAGGAATCAGGGCTGGGGGACCCTGCGTGCCCTGATGGAATCTACCCAGCGGGCTATGCTCTCGGCGCCTGAGAGAGAACGTGTGAGTGTGACATGCTTGACTCTTTGTGGAAGACGTTGAGGATTCATTCCTATTCGCTTTTATGGTGGGAGGTTTGGCACTGATTGGTTTGGGCACTGCCCTGACCCACAGGGATACTAGCAAGATGGCTGCTTCCAGAATCTCGTCCCCTCATTAGCTGTCATGATTAATGAGTTGGCAATGCTGTGTAATCTCAGACTGCGTGAACTCTTGAACTCAAATGCAAAATGGATACAATCTCGGAGCATTGCAAAGGAATGTGTTGCTGAGGACCAGAGAATATTCTTCATAAATTTGGACTCTAGACAGTCAGAGGTGCAGTAAATGGAATTCTGTCTCTCTCCGCCAAACATCAACATGGCAGCCTTATCGGCTCCTGAAGGCCAAATTCTCTGCTCTTCCTGCAGAAGGATCTGTGGCCTTTTTGAAGGAATTTGGCTCCCCCTTCTCATCTATCCATACCCCCTCCCTCCAGCGTGCTGTTGCCCAGCAACGTCAGACATTACACACACACGGACAGAAGCTGTCATACTTTACACACACACGGACAGAAATTGACAGAAATTTAACTCATCTGCACACAACGCATATCTCCCTCCCATCATCCCTATTACCCCTCGTGTCTCTCCACTCCCCTCACCCTGGCTTCCTCCCTGCCATCTCGAAGGCAGCGCAATTTTTACTGCTGCAGCCTTCAACCCCCAAGCTGGGCGTTGCGGGCCCCTCCTGCTGTGGCCTTCACCCACTTTGCCTCAATTTGGATGACGGACTGCTTCAAGTTTAGAGCACATAAACAATGTCAAATGTATATGTGTTGTCTTTGATTTTGATGTGTGCCATTATTATGGTAAACAAGTAATAATTGTGGATTAATTGCTGTATTTTGTCTGAGGTAATTGGAGTGTAAACGGAACTGCCCTTTTAGGGATCAATAAAGTTGTCTGAAATCTGAAATCAGCCTGCAGATGTACACGCTGACAGTCGCTCCTGCCCTTTGTAAAGGCGATATATGTTTTGATGTATTTCCGTGTGAGGACAGTATGCACACGCACGCGCCTCATGGTATCGTGTTGTCAGGTGATGTCACCAGCAGCGGCTTGTGCAGACACACCCACCTTAAGGCAGGAACTCAACTCAAAGACAAAAGTCCTCACTCTCTGTTCCTTTGTAATGTGATTATTTTATGTATTTGTTATGTAATTATGTATGTAGTTATTGTTGTATGTATTTATTTATTTGTCCTGTTCTCTGTGTTTTTAATTTAACAGATCATGTGCACTGAGCCGCGCTGTCAGCTGGAACTGACAAGAGCATTAGACTCCACCCACACATCTGTGCACTGCTGGGGTGTTGTTCATGTTGTTGTTGGCAAGACGTGTCCTCCAGCTGAGTTGTGCCTACATGTCGGTCAGGTGTTCCAGCTAGAAATTACAGCTGTCCAGATGCACGCTGCGCTGGACAGCGATTGCACTGCAGCCATGTCAGCTGCTCCTGACAATGTTCGATCCTGGCATGGGGGGCGTAACCAACAAGCCATTTGTGTTAGGGGTGGTGGTGGGCACCGCATTCTTACATGCCGTGTGTGTGTGTGTGTGTGTGTGTGTGTGTGTGTGTGTGTGTGTGTGTGTGTGTGTGTGTGTGTGTGTGTGTGTGTGTGTCGGGGGGTGGAGGGAGTTCGGCACAGTCACAGCCATGCGTATTAATTGGTAACAGCACACTCGTGTGGCACTTTGACAGTTTTCACAGACAGCTCGAATGTGGTCATCTGCACTCCACTATTGTGCTGGGAGCACGAATAGCCCCACCTTTTCTAAGTGCCCAGCAAGCGGTGTTGGATGTTCGTGTGTGGCACCTGGAATTTGGCCTACACCTGCTGAGAGGGGGGTCGAACAGGCACTCACAGGGCACTTGCTGTCTTTCGGCTGCTGGTGTGCGCGAATGGTTGTGGTGACAGCTGGAGAGGTGTTTGAGGCGGCTTTGATTTTTTTCATAATTGAAATGCGATTCCTCCTTCGTGCACTAGTTGGCTTCAATCGTGTTATGTGTGAAGGGACCCTTAAGTTTGTGCAGTTTGTCAAGTGCAGAAATGTAAAGCACACAGGTCAGAGGTCAGCAAAGACAGAAGAAAGACCTGTATTTTCTGAAGTCACACCTGTCAAAAAAAAAGTTATGAAGAAGGGGGGAAAAAACAAACCAAATAAGTTGCACCAGAGTCTAATTTATTTCTGGTACTACCACATCATTGTCAATTAATTTAGATTATGTAGCGCCAAATCAGAACAAAGTTGCCTCAAGGTGCTTCACACAAGTAAGGTCTAACCTTACCAACCCCCAGAGCAAGAACACAGATGACAGTGGTAAGAAAAAACTACCTCTGATGATTTGAGGAAGAAACCTCAAGCAGACCAGACTCAAAGGGGTGACCCTCTGCTTGGGTCATGCACAGAACACAGAACACAACACAACAACAACTGACGAGAGTCCATGCAGGCGCCCAGTCCACTGCCGGGAGGGGACGGGGTTGGGGAGGGGGGAGCATCAAGCCACTTGCTGGATGTGTTCCTACAGCAAAGTCCATTCTGCATCCACCACAGAACTCATCCAGTCCAGCACATAGATCCAGCTGCATTTCTGACAGAGAAAAAAGAAAACAATCAGTCAGCCAGAAAAACTACATTTAAGGTATAATTCATCAGCATTAAGCAACAAGAAAAACAGAAGAAATACTAAGGTGATCGCCGGCCACTAGCCCTAAACTTCACTAAAAGACCCAGAATTTAGATAAAGTTGAGGCCGCGGCAGGCTCTGTTTCCTAAAAAAAAGAATTAAAAGAGTAAAAAGCATAGTAACTATGCCAGTATGCTAGCCATATGAAAGGGAAAATAAGTGCGTCTTAAGTCTGGACTTGAAAGTCTCCACAGAATCTGACTGTTTAATTGATGCAGGGAGATCATTCCACAGAACAGGGGCATGATAAGAGAAAGCTCTGTGACCCACAGACTTCTTATTCACCCTAGGGACACAAAGTAGTCCTGCACCCTGAGAACACAAAGCCACGGCTGGTACGTAAGGTTTAATTAGGTCAGCTAGTTAGGGAGGTGCCAGTCCATGAACAATTTTATAGACTAGTAGCAGAACCTTAAAATCTGATCTCACAGGGACAGGAAGCCAATGAAGAGACACCAGAATGGGTGTAATGTGGTTGAACCTTCTGCTTCCTGGCATGGAGCATAAGTTAATGAGATAATTATTGTTATTGTAGCAGGGATTAAACACTAAAGTGGTGTTTTTGGCAACTGAACAGATGATCACACGTGAGGTAAAAGTGCAATGTAATTAAAACAAAAATATAAATGGAATTTATAATGTGAAGAAGCAGAAGGAGACGAGCTATTTAATGTTAATGTAGCAGGGACTAAACACAAGTAAACCGGGATGTGTTTTTTTGAGAGGTAAATGTTTGAAAAGTCTTTTGTGAAACATCTCTAACCAATAGGAGACTTACATCCAAACACTGACATCTGACAGGACTCTTAAAGAGCTCTTCTTGTTTGTCTCTCACACTCTGCACGTGTTCTTCTGAGTAGTAGAAAAAGTTAATATTCTCTGTTTATTCAACAGTGTAGTCTTTCAGTTTGAAAAATGTATTTCTTAAAAATAAATGAGTTTTTTTTCCTACTGTGAAGAGTTCAGATGCAAAACCCAGGAAGTCCACCAAATCAGTTTAGTTTTAAAATAAGGCTTTACCTGGTGGAAGCTGGACAAACTTTTAAACCAAATGTGATTTTAATGGACTTCCTGGGTTTTGCATCTAAATGCTTCATTTAAAGTCTGTGAGTGTGAGTCACATGACCTCATTCAGTATACAGGAGCAGCTTGCCACGTGTAGACGGTGTCATCCTGATGACTGTGTTTCATATACGTCACACTAGAATATAAGTCGCTGTAACTCACGAACTAGTTAAAAATGCAAAATACGGTGGAACACACGAATACACAAATCCTACCTGGAAAAAAAAACAAAAACAAGAGCAGTCAATCATTTCTGACGTCTGCAAATCTGGAATCCGGGTCACCTCCAAAATTCAGTGGAGTCTTTGGTGCCCCAGTGTCTATCTGTGGTGCAAATTTGGTGAGAATCTGTGAAGTAGTTTTGACTTCTTGTTAACAGACAGACAGCAGCACGGTGTCTTAGTGGTTAGCACTGCTGCCTCACAGCAAGAAGGTCATGGGTTTGATTCCCACCTGTGGCCGTTCTGTGTAGAGTTTGCATGTTCTCCCCGTGTTTGCGTGGGTTTCCTCCAGGGGCTCTGGCTTCCTCCCACATCCAAAGACATGCAGGTTAGGTGGATTGAAAACTTTAGAATTGTTCAGGTCTCCATGCAAAAGAGGTCTTGATCTCAATGGGATTAACCTGGTTAAATAAAAAAAAATTAAACAGACAAACAAATAAATAAACACCAATGGGAGATGTAACAAAAAAAAAAAATGCCGCACGCAGAAACGTGAAGTATCTGCTGCACTAAAACATTTTCTGACAGCAGGGTGTGTAATCTAGTACTGCAGCATCAACTCAACTCAGTCTTCATTTATGTTTACAGAGCACATTTAAAACAACCGAGGTTGACCAAAGTGCTGTACACAATAAAACAGGATACTCAAAATGCAGCAATTACAATAAATAGTACTAAAATACATAATCAATCAATCAATCAATTTTTTTTTTATATAGCGCCAAATCACAACAAACAGTTGCCCCAAGGCGCTTTATATTGTAAGGCAAGGCCATACAATAATTATGTAAAACCCCAACGGTCAAAACGACCCCCTGTGAGCAAGCACTTGGCTACAGTGGGAAGGAAAAACTCCCTTTTAACAGGAAGAAACCTCCAGCAGAACCAGGCTCAGGGAGGGGCAGTCTTCTGCTGGGACTGGTTGGGGCTGAGGGAGAGAACCAGGAAAAAGACATGCTGTGGAGGGGAGCAGAGATCGATCACTAATGATTAAATGCAGAGTGGTGCATACAGAGCAAAAAGAGAAAGAAACAGTGCATCATGGGAACCCCCCAGCAGTCTACGTCTATAGCAGCATAACTAAGGGATGGTTCAGGGTCACCTGATCCAGCCCTAACTATAAGCTTTAGCAAAAAGGAAAGTTTTAAGCCTAATCTTAAAAGTAGAGAGGGTGTCTGTCTCCCTGATCTGAATTGGGAGCTGGTTCCACAGGAGAGGAGCCTGAAAGCTGAAGGCTCTGCCTCCCATTCTACTCTTACAAACCCTAGGAACTACAAGTAAGCCTGCAGTCTGAGAGCGAAGCGCTCTATTGGGGTGATATGGTACTACGAGGTCCCTAAGATAAGATGGGACCTGATTATTCAAAACCTTATAAGTAAGAAGAAGAATTTTAAATTCCATTCTAGAATTAACAGGAAGCCAATGAAGAGAGGCCAATATGGGTGAGATATGCTCTCTCCTTCTAGTCCCCGTCAGCACTCTAGCTGCAGCATTTTGAATTAACTGAAGGCTTAACTGAAGGCTTGACACAGAGCTACAAATAGAATTGAATAATTAATTAAAATATAATTAAAATTAAAATCTGAGCTTGGGACTCCGGCGAGGGCGGTCTCATCTCCTCCTCTCTCCTCTCCCTCTGTGCTTTTCTATCTCTGCTCCAACCTTCAAAAGTCATTAACCGGACTGTGAATTCTTTGAACTATATTTGGATCAACCATGTAATTGATCAGCTAGTCTCTGAATGCTATTGATACCATTTTTTCAACAAGGAAATCAGGGCTGTGGGTCATTTCAAAATGCATGACACCCAGCAAATGCGTACATAAAAAGTTGGCTCACTTTAACTTTTGTCATGTTAGTTGGCACTGCGCTGCTCTCCAAATTCGCCAGTGCCTCCTCATCAAGTCCATATTGGGACTAACACACACTTCTCGCCTTTTCATCTTTTCGTCTGCAGACAGTTCTTGGGCTGCACACGCTATGACGTCATCACTTTATGCACAGTGGGTGGGTATTGGGATACCCGCCCACTACTATGGGCAGGTATAAATGTAAATCTATGCTACCGGCCCAGCAACGCCTCAGTAAGTGATAATATTGGTGAGTATATTGGTGAGTAAACGACTGTATTTTATGTCAGAAATGAGGTCCAGGTTGTTAAAAGCAGCATTTCTCCTTTAATTCATGTTGTCATGTCTGTCTGTTAGCTGTTTAACAGTGCAAACATGTTTAAGCTAACAAACAGCAGCTGGTTCATGTTCTGTTGGCTTATTAATGCAGCAGATAACTGAAACAATCCTTCAAATGGTGATACAAGCATCACATTCAGCACAAATACAGCTGGAGCTAAATTAATGGAGCAACTTTAACTTTTGACCCCTGTACAAAATGAAACTGACCTTTGTCACCATTCTTATCATTTATCATTCTTATCATTTATCATGTTTCCATCCCCTGACTTGTCTAAAGAAAACTGGCAATAAAACTGATTGTTGTTTACAGGTTTTATCAAGTTTTAGAGATTTGCTTTCAGTTTTCTGTTATGTTTAAGAATGTTTAATTTTCACTGTTGCTGCACTTTGTGTCAAATCATAGTCATATCGTATATCATACTGATATGAAAATTCAGTAAGGTATATGTTCTATTATACATTCCAAATCTAAGGTGGGACTCTTAGATTTGGTTGGTAAGGTTAGACCTTACCTGTGTGAAGTGCCTTGAGGCAACTCTGTTGTGATTTGGCGCTATATAAAGGAAAATAAATTGGAAAAAAAAAATAAAATTGAACTCTACTAGTGTTTACTAAGGTTCACCTAAATATCTTAAAAAAAAAAAAAAGATAGTAGAGCCACTTAGGTTCCTGGTCTTGAGAACCAGGGATGGTAGGTTGAAAAGCTTTTTTATCCCATGGGAACTCTCCCTACACACCTAAGCGGCTCAAGAATATGGACAGCAGGTATATAAGTGACATTTACATGACAATTTATATGACAATATTGAGATACAATAATTTGTCCATATTGTACAGCCCTACTGTCAACTAGCTGAAAACTTTGAATATTAATTTACATCTACAATAAAAAAAAATGCTTAAAGTAGCAGGAGGTTAAGAGGGCTGTAATGCGCCGTGGGGGGGGCGCTGAAAAGCAAAAAATGAGAACCACTGAATGAGAACCACTTTCTCTAAACGTCTGGACAACAATGGCAGTTTAGAGACAGGCCTGAAGTTAGACAGCACAGAAGGATCCAGATGATATCAGAGGCTACACAACGGCAACCAATCAAATCGCTGCAGATGTTATGTGCCACCACACAGCCAGGCATATTACTTTGTCTCTGAGCCCTTGCAGATACTCCTGGAGTCCAGAGATAATTCCCTCCAAATCCCTCTGAAGAGCTTCATTTGCCAAAATCTGACCTGCAGGAGGAGAAAAGACACAGTCGGGTTTAAAACAGCAATTTCACGTCCGGGTTTAAACAGCGACTTCATGGCCAGTGTCGCAGACCGAAAGGTCCCCCCTTAAAAATTGGTCCGTCTTGCTTCACTGTGCATGCGTCATTTTCGGACCACAACAGCACATCTGCGAAGGACTCTCTTCACCAAAAGCAATCAAATGGATTAATGGGATTATTAACCCTCAAATGATAAAAGTAAAACCTCTTAAATCGTTCTAAAGTCAGTTTTAAGCAGAAACTCAGCAAAACTCCATGATGCTTTGAAATGACCAAACGCGCAGTGACCACATCAGCTAGCAGCTCGTATAGCCGCGGCGCTCTGATCGCTTCATCCATCTTTTATGATGAAATAATGCTGAATTTA